>NW_025953964.1:0-252791 GCF_022497035.1 Daldinia vernicosa | reverse complement strand
CGGGTAATTTATCGCATAATTTTTTCATATTTGTTCCCAATTTTTGGTTTTTTTTTTTTTTTGTTTTTTTTTTTTTTTTTTTTTTTTTTTTTTTTTTTTTTTTTTTTTTTTTTTGTACAACTGTCCAGTTCTTCTTACGGGTATCATGCAAGCAGCCCGAATAGCAAGCTTGTCCTCTTCCAATATTCTTGAGATGCTTTTTCCAGCCTGTCTTTAGCACTACTCTCTAGCCCGGTCCTACCGAATACTTCCTCCGTGAATTCCTTAAATGAGTCTTCCAAGTATACGTCGGTGCCAAGACACTGTTGGAGAAGGTGAATATCGTATAGCCATTGAATGAGAACCTCCTTGCTCTTCTCAGACTTCCCTTCAGTTGACTCTTCCTTCGCTGATGGATCCTCGTTGGTTTCTGTAGTGACTTCTGTAGGGTTCTCCTCCGCCCCATCCGTCTCTTCCGTTGGCTGCTTTTCCTCGCTTGCTTCGTCCGTTCCTTGGTTGCTTGCTGTTTCTAAATTGCCAAGTTCCTTGCGCCATACTTCGACAAGCTGTCTGCCGAAGACGCGCTTAAGAGCGTTCACAGCGGTTGGCGTCCAGAGGTCCAAACCGGCGTCTCCCATGGCCATGATGAGATTGCGTAAGAGTTTAAACGTGCCGGGGGACGGTTGAGCCGGTAGGGCAGGTTCCCCCTCCCATAGAGCCCGTCCAGCCACTCGTTTGCGCGTCAGAACTGTCGAAGCGAATTCTTCAAGGGGCGAGATTGAAACGTGAGCTGCGAGCTTCTCATGTAGGGATGGAACGCTTTCCAAGCCAAAAGATTTGACACCTTCAAGCTTAGGTAATCGGCCACGAATATCTCTAAGAATCCTTAAAATGTACATGGAAATAGGGCCATTGTCTGTGCTCTCCAGTTTAGACTTCCAGACGGTTGCCAGGTGCTCGTTGAGGTCTTGGAACGCGGCAGTGATGGCCCCATTAAGCTTATTTTGTAACAACTCGGGATCGTCCTTGCTCAATAGCTTTTGGCGTTCTGTGATAACATCTTCGTCCTCTATCTCATCCACGTCGTTATCCCAGCGTTGACGTTTAAGCTGCTCGATCGAATCACCAACATTGTCTATAAGATGGCGCCACGATTCGTAGCCGGTGACTACTCGTGCCACCGCATCGTTTCGTCCGTAAAGCCGAGAGGTAACTTCGTGAGTGATCTGGTTAGCACTACTCGAGGCGTCCATTTCCAAAGTCTCTTCATCCCATAAGCTGCGGTGCTGGTCGGTAGTACCAGGCTGCCATGCGTCGAGCGTCGCAGTCACCTCGGATCCGACAAGCTTAAGCTTAGCCACTTTGTTCTCTATAATTTGCAAGAGTCGGTCGTCTATAGCCTCTCGTAGTCCGTTGAGCAAAACAGATGGATCGAAACCCCTGGCTTTCCCACCATCCTTGATCCAGTGCTGGAGAACGCTTGTTCGCAGATCCACAATGGTCTTGAACTCGGAAACGTGTTCGAGAGTGCTCTTTAGACCCCGGAGGAGGGTCTCTCCACCTTTAGTCGCCCAGTTCGTGAGCATTTCTCTGGCCTGTTTACCCTCCAAGTCGTCATGCCGGATGAATGGGGTAAAATATTGTATCTCGTCTCCGCACCACTTCTCAAATATATCCAGCCGGAGACCCTCTAACCCTCGAAGCGACTCATCCGCCAACAAGTGCTGCTTCTTGAGTTGGAGCAATGCGTCCGAGAGTTTATTTGGTATCAAGGCTTGGACGTCTAGTAAAGTCCTCGTATACAAGTCGAGACCCTTTAAGACGTTCTTGGCGTCTCTTTCCTTCTCGTGGTCCCCGAGGTCGAATTCGCATGTTATAGCTTCTGCTCTAACACTTAGAAAATGACGCAGAATGTCCTTCGCACCAGAGCTAGAGGCCAAGCTATACGCAGTCAAAGCTTTCAGAATATCACCTCGATCGCTCTCATCACTGATCTTCTCTAATACCTTCTCGACTGCCCTAAGTAATCTCCTCCGCAAGCTACCCAGAGTCTTCTTCGCTCCCTCAACCGTGGTCCGGATATCTTCGCCAACGTCGTTGTCGGACCCGAAGCTCGAGACTAGCAATCGTTTCAAGACGAGGACCTTAGCTGCCAGAACCAACCGATCTCCTCTGCCCTCTCCACTCTGCTTCAATAGGCGCCCGACAGCAAGTCCGCACGCATTCAACAGCTTAACCCTTGCGATCTGGCTTAATTGGGCCTCAGTATCCTCCCTGCCGCGAAATTTACTCAGCCCCGATACCTTTGCGCCGACAATGGTGCGCCCACACATGCCACCCATGTGGTTTAGGATCTCCTGGGCGGCCAGCATATCCCCCCGCATCTGCACGATAGTGTCTGCCGTCCCTAGCAACTCCCTATAGCTGTTTCCGACCTGGGTGCGCAGGCGCGCGGATTTCTCGTCGATCTGGACATGGAGGCTTTTGTGGATGGCGCGGATCTGTGGTAAGGTGTGCGCGGCGAAGACCTGAGCCGAGTCGGTAAACGAAGAAGTGTCTGGGGCCGCCATTGTACGTCTGAAGGAGAGTTCGCAGGGTAGCGGGGATTAGGGATTAGAGAGTTGTTTATCGCATCGGATTCCTGGGGTTTACCAGGTTGAATTTCTAGGTCGATGTTGCCCGCGTTTTGAATCTAAGTTTAAACTTTGCGGTGCTGGCGTTTTGATAGCTTGGGTGCTTGGGTGCTTGCCCTGGATGCACAAGTACATAGGTACCTTTCTTAGGTACACTTAGCAGCTGACGGTATTTACGTCGGCTGCTCACTCTGCTAATTCTATCTTATACATACACTCAACACATCATCTCACATTTAATGGCCGCAAAACATGAAGAAAATGAGAGAAATTATATCTATCGCAAATTTGCATAGTCTAGCGATAAGTCCTTTAGTATAATCTCATAATTATAATCTTAGATCTTGAAAATAATCTTACTAATTGTGTACTATCACCATCCCCGGTACCAATCCTAAAATGTTACGACACGATGAGATGAAACAAGGAAAGTGAACCAACATAGATCAGACGCTTCATTTTTATATATTCATTACTATCGCAAAAGCTGCATTATTATAGAGTCTTCTCTTATTAGATTAGTCCTCTTAATGAAACACTCCAACGACAACTAAATCAAGAAACAAGTGTCACGAGCGCGAGCATCCTCATGCTTAACCATGGCAATCAATGCCCAATGTACGTTACTTTCACATGTCCTCCATTGATTTAAACCTCCATATATTATGTATCTGTATCGGCAAGTGTACCTGGTTTATGAAGACTTTGGGAGCACTTCCGATAGGATCGACGAAGCTGTCGCATAATTCTGATAATAAACCCACGGCGCCACAATAGCTGCAATACCACGGACCCAGTATTGATAGACTTTCGAACCCGAGAACCTGAACGAAGGCGAGTATTAGATGTTGGATTCTGTCAACTTTTATGAGTGAAAGTGTTATCTATGTCATGTTCCACGCGACATCAAACCATCTTGGCAGTCTGGGCAATATATAGAAAGAGCTTGCTCAGAGGTCTAACAAACGGAAACGTTGCAGTTTGTGATAGTGGCGCTCGAAATGGCTTGCTTGAATCTCGATGCATGCTCCCCTAGCAGCCTAGTTATACATATAGTATATGTATCCAGCCATTTGGAAATACCGGGCGTAGAATTAAATGTCCTACCTCTATGTTGTGCTACCGGCTACCACCCCTCCCATAAATATAATCGTGGCATAGATAAGCCAAACCAAACTTGAAGGCGCTTTTGTGCTGCATTTGCGTTTTAGATTAACTTTCCTTTAGGATCGATGTATGATCTACAGGGCAGAGTATACACCGAGGTCAGAATATAAGTATTTTGTCTCCGGAGTCCGGATACTAGTCCGATGCCTGGACAGACTCTATGTATCAGTGTATCCAGCGTCCTGCGGAGAAGCGCCCCTACTATGTACTAGCTTAAGCCAACAACGTCATCTCGGCTATAGGACCTCCTGATTTGGTAACGGGATCTTGCTAATGCGTTATTAGTCGTCGAGTTTGTCCCAAAGGTCCCAAAGGCTCGTGATATCTAAAGGCATCGTGAACGATGGCGTCTTACAGCAGCGAGAGGGATCAGCTCGACGAATTCCGGGGTCCCCAGATCGATAAGCTATTTAGAGTTATTATCTATGCTCATCAGCTCATTCGCAATCCCCCCCCTGCCCCCGCACTCTCGGTAAAGTCTCAGACGAGACAATCACAAGTCCAAGATCCAAGGCGTGGGCGTGGGCGCTGATTAATGTTAAATTTTACGATGAGGGTCCACCTACGCTACTATGGCGTATGGGTGTCGCATATGAATGAAGGTTGGTTTGCTAGTAGGTATGCGGGGGAACGAATTAGGATGTCTTGATAAGAATACGGCTGAATGGGTTGTTGAATTGTACTATGCGATATGAGGTTCGAGATGCATTAGGCCAATTCCTCCTTGACCAGTTAGTCTTTATAAAAGACCCTTTATTCGCGCGTATGATGTAAAATCGTGTCTAGAATGCTGCAGCTAGTCTCCTACGTACAGCAAAATGTTAGTATTGGGCAGGTAGGGTTGCGGGTATGCAAGATACAGTTGGAGCATCAAACTCTGGATTTCCCAGAATCGAGTAAAGATAGCGTTGCAGTATCGGACCGCTACGAATTGGTACGCTCAGGGACGCGGCAGTTCGGCATGTCTGCGTAATCATATAAAATGGATGAGTTGGCGAGATGGGACTCGAGACACTTTGGCGCCAATCGCAATATATAGCTCAAAGTCTTGGGCGAGAAGGTAGAATAGAGTAAGCCCTTATTCATAGACTTATTCATAGAATCGAGATTTATCTTGCCAGAGGATGGGTTTGTTTTGTTACGTGGATATAGCATTCCGGTATCTACCGCAGACATGACTCATTGACGGATGCTATTCAAAGCCCGACACCCTTCGACGATGAGTTCTATGAGAATACTCAGGGTTCCCCACAGAATCTTGCAATAAATCGACTTACAAGTAATGGTTGCATGGACTACCCGTACGATGCTACCCAAACGTCGCATGGGTTGGACTGACTTACTATCAAGGTAACCTGATAGCTAACGTAGCAGCGTAGCTTCGAGCAGCTTGTAGGTAGGCATTTGTCCTACAGCCTGATTTCCGCATTCCCGTCAATGGGAAATTTGATGTATATTGAACCTACAAAGTAGGAATACCGTTTTCGGGCTTTGGCTCCGAATACGACTTGGCCTTCTCTCAATTTGACAAATTGTAGTCTCCATGGTTGGAAATAGCCTCACTAATGATGGTCTGTGAGCAAGCCTAGTACACTAGTCAATATTCAGGGTCCTACCCCCAACAAACCCCCAAGCTCACCGTTCTGCAAGGGCGGAGAGTGGCGATGGCAAGACATGCTGTGGTTCCCCGTGGGAGGCAGGAAGGGCGGCTTGAAATACGGTGAAGTTGATTTGTGGGGTGCTTGGGTGCTTGGGTGTTTGGGTGCCTTGATGCCTTGGGTATTGTACCACGCCTGCACGCCTGGGCATCCGGTATCCCACGAGGCAAAGGTGTAAATAAGTTAAGGGGTGTTAGATCAGCCGATCAGCTACCACACCCGCACCCTTTCAGCAACTCAAGTCCAGTGACAACGCATACATAAAGACAAACCCTGGCTTGGTATTTGTACTTGGGATACGGAATATAACCTAGATCATCAAAGATCATCTAAAAAAGGAGTTTCTTTCCTCTTTAGGTACATTAATCGGAGTTGAGAGGTTTCAACGACCGCGATGTTTAAGCACATACAAAAATGTAAAAGGTGACGAAGTGACCGAATGTGCGTCGATTTAATATCGAAGAAGCTGGAAGTTCTGGATCTGAGCCACTTCTAGTCGATTTTAGGTACGTACCAATGTACTTCGGTAGCATTGCCTTATCAGCAAGCATCTACATTCCAGTGGTTTACGGCGCCTCAGCTCCAGTGTGTTGGACGTCAACGGACCCCACCTTTAAAAGATACATAATACTTGTACTTGTATGTACGAAATACATCATGGATGGTACGAGGCGTCCCTGAGCTGGCGTGAGTCTAAGAATGTCTAGGGGAAGGAACTAAACTACGTACGAAGTACCTGACTCGAGCTGGAACTGGAAGTGACTGCCTTCTTACTTGTTCCCTTTTATCTTTGCCCCGAATCAGGCAGGCCACATTTTCCTCTCTTACAAGTTACAAGACCCTAAGTCCCTAAGTCACTAAATCAAGATGAGAGGGTCAGTCGGGATCCTGCTCGACAAGTCAGAACGATAGATATGTCACCCCCCGTGTTATCTGCTTGGCTCGCTTGCAAGGTAGTCCGTTCTGGTCTTGGCTGTCATCAATATCCGTTGTTCCCGTCCTCTTAGATCATTATTATTACCTAGGCGTTCAGTAGGCATTCAGACAGCTGTATAATAATATATTCTCCCTACCTCGTCTCGTTTATCATTGTAATCTTCTTATCACGTTCCCTTCCATAATACCTAATGACCACTCCTGGTCACCAAGGGACACCTCAATACCTATCTGATGCCGAGGTATTCAAAGAGAGAAGACGCATACATCATATACGGAATATATCATCTAGAATTACGAGTTAATCGGTCGTCACAATACGCCTTGTCGTCATCATCATCATCCATCCATCCCAGCCTGGCCCCCATCTGAGCGTTCGTGCTACATGTCTTCGTCGTACTTCCTGTAATGCCTCGTTATTCTCACCAGATCCAGCTACTCGAAGAGCCGATGCGCCTAAGAGAGGACGGGTGGTAACAGTTGAAAACCCGAGAGCTGCAAAGATCTGCAAAAGCGACATCATTACTTTATATTCAGTTTCCACGTCTCTGGGTTCCTGCCGTGCATCTGGGCTGCATCCCGCGTTCGACGAGAGATTTCGCTATTACGTACGAGAATCGTGAACCCCTGGAGGAGCCTGCGCACGACCACCAATCCACACCAATCCAATACTCACTTAGCATACGATTCCAGTTACGGTAGTTGGCTTCCGATTCGGCGGGCGCGACGGGAAAAAAAAGAACTACAGTGAACTACAGTGAAACTACATCACACTTAGATCCACGTTCCTTGCGGTCCTTGCGGCCTACGGCCCCGCCAGACTGATTAATTGCTGTAATAGGGTGCCGGATATTTCCTTTTGGTAACGGGAACCGTTTAAAAAGGCGGCTCTAGCTCGACCTCGAGTCATGATGATGGTCCCTAGATCCTTTTTATATTCGCGAAAACAAACCGTGCACCCAACCTCCCTAACGGCTACGACTTCACATAAGAGAAAGGATGCACCATCGACGGAGAAGGACGCCGCCTCTTCCAAATCCGTCAGCACTAGAATAAACTCAAAAGAGCAAACCATGGGTAAGAGGAAAGGTTTACAATCCGACCGGTTATCTCCACCAAGCGGCAGTCCGCCACGTGCGACAACGACTAATGTTGTCGCGCGACCAAATACTCCTTCGAGCGCCGTACAGATCCCCATTAGATCAAAGCATGACACCGCGCACTCTCACTCGCACAGGCTGCGACCCCATGCGCACGCGCATCGAGCTAACTCTTCTCCAAATCGAAACTCTCGAGATGTACACTCACCCGATGCTATCCCGCCGTCGGTGGCGGCATTGCTCGCTATCACTACTATTCCCCCACCTAAAAGACATGGGGGATCACGGCAAAAGCAATCTAGGGAGTCGTCTAGGGACTCCCGGATGACGGTAAACTCGATTGTACCTCGGTCTCAAGTCTCAGAGAAAGAGTTAAGCCAGGAACTGAGTGAGGAATTCGCACAAGATTTGAGCGATATCAGCTTCACCTCCTATGATCGCAGCCCTATGGAAGTTTTGCTCAGCCCTCCGGATGAGCTCGATGAAGATGAGGCATCTTCAAATAGCGATAGCGCACTCGCATCACCATTCTCAACCCGCGCAGCATCGTTTGACAGTATACCTTCCCTAGGCGATTCGTTTGGAACTAGTCTAGTTACTTCTATCGACTCTCCCGTTACCCCACGCGGGAGAAGGATACGATCGCCGAGGCGTTTGCTAGAGCCGGTGTCTTCACCACCCGGTCAACATTTCGAACATCCGCTTTCTACTAAGGATAATCTGGACGTTGACGAGCTTGACTTTAGAGTCTTCACCCCAAAACCAAGCCCAACTGAGCAGAAACAGACTACTGGGCTCATGCCACTTAAATCCGTCTTCAAATCGAATTTGACGGCGTCGCTTCGTGCATTGCGTTCTGCCGCCCGATCATTATCTAGTTTTACATCTTCGTCGATACCCCCAGATGACTTCCTTACTAGATCTATACTCACAATCGACCCACGGGTCCCATTCACCGACGAGAGAATGCCTCCTGTCTTGGGAGAAGAACCCAGCGAAGCCATGCGTCGTTATCTAAACCCGACCAGTGTACGGCCCGAATCTCGCGCACGGCCAACGTTTCGCAGTTATACAGCGTCTATTCAGATGCAAACCTATAAAGTGCAACGATCAAGGAGTGCCCCGGCAGCTAGTCGTTCAGGCGGTCAAGTGGGCAATTCTAACAAATCACCGAACGCGTACGTCTTTCCACCGGGTCCTCGCCAGCGGGAAATTCGGGAGAACTCGGACTTCATTCGAATTGCTGTCTTGGAACACCTAATGCGCAAGCGTGGTAAATTAGACGACCAACGCGAAGGACACGCACGGTGGCTTCTACCGCCAAGAAAGTCTACAACAAAACCCTACGAGATTAGACCCGATGGCGTTCCCGCGAGATGGGTTGCAATTTCACAGGACGTCATCTAAATTCGGATGGAATAGGCATTATTCGTCCGACGCTCTCCATCATCAGCATACCGCTACAAGGCACATTACGATCATCGGGACAGCGAAGTCGACGACTACGCTCAAGCGCGCTCGTGGAGATGATTGTAAATTGATTTTTGAGGGTTCAATATTGTGGGTTACCAATTTTGGCTAACGAGTGGTCGAGACTGGATGGAGGTGAAAGGGACAGAGACCTTTGTCCCACATCCTACGTCAACGGCGAATACCGACAAACCCATTAGCTTCGACTTCCACGAATCGTAGCCATTTCATTACTCCATCTTGCCGACATCGCCAGTCTAACGGGATCCACAATGGCATTCTGGAAATACATATGCAAGCTCAACCAGGCTACGATACATAGTTAACGGCTTGTGGGGTGTATTCCCTGCCTCCTTCTTTTCCCTAGTCAAAGGGCCAAGGGCACTGCCGAGGAATACTTCAACACGCGACCTAAGCGACTTGATTAATTCCTACGACCGGGTTAGGATGGGCAATGGTCCATTTCATCCTCCTAATCGCCGAAGTAGATATCCCTTGTGTTGTCGCATGCACAGCACATAGAGTGCATTATCTCGCAGGGCCTTTCAATCAATCAAGTCTATGACGACCGTGAAGCCCCGCAATATCAATTTGGCGGGCACAAGATAATAGATCTTTCACAGGTTTGGATTTCTTCTAGACCCACGAAAGATGGAACGTTCCTGAATTGGTGGAACGTATCAGCGGTCAGAACAAAAATTGCGCATTCAACAATGCCATGCCGCACTCCTTGACATTTACATGATACATCGAAACAGAGTACACTATGCATATAGCAAGTCTGGTGTTTATCGCGTAGCTGTTACTACGTTGATATTGAATTTCTTTCTATACTGTGTACTATTACCAAAATACCCTTGGCAATTTCCTTGCCTTTCTCATGTTACGATTTGGTACGGATTCATGTTTGTTTTTCAACACTTCACTTACAGCATAGTTACTTGATCAGGCGAGCGAGTTTTTGATACGCATCGAGGAGGTATTATTCGGATAGGTTGGGTAGCCATTGCATTGCCCGGCGTTGGACTTGATGGTCATTTTTTTTTTCCCCTCAACACATTGGGCAGCTTGGGGCGGCATAAATGGGGGTTCAAACACCTGAGACGTACGATTGTGCGCGCATTACGGAAATTTAGATCCGCCCTAGAAGATGCAGGGACTTTTAGGCCACTTTAAACCCTAAAGAGGGTTTAGAACCACTCATCCTGCATGAGTGCCCAACTAGGCAGGAGATTGGAACGGTTATAGCATAACACGACGAGGAATTTGGTAGAGCCTGGAAATTATAGGCATATACACTCAGGTGCTCTAGATGAGGCGTAAGCCTTAGAGCGAAGCAAGCGATTTGCAAAAAGAATAGGTAGCTAAAAAAGTACTATTTCACACACGAATTACTAT
Organism: Daldinia vernicosa; assembly: GCF_022497035.1. Classification (NCBI taxonomy): domain Eukaryota; kingdom Fungi; phylum Ascomycota; class Sordariomycetes; order Xylariales; family Hypoxylaceae; genus Daldinia; species Daldinia vernicosa. The sequence continues at coordinate 242,450 of NW_025953964.1, read as the reverse complement.
AAGTCAACTATTTACATAAGTCTTAAAAACCGATTGAGTGAGTGACGTCAAGCTAAGTCAAGTCTCACAGCAAGTGGACACTTACTCATAAGTCTGGAGTGAAATATGCACGTATTTATCCCACCGCGGTTCACATTGTCTCAGATTAGATTCTTATAAGTGACGTAATGAAAATGCTACTCACTATAGTTATACTATATAGCTTTTGAGTGAAGGGAGGGTATATTAATTCTATAGATAAATTAAGTACCTAGACATCTAACGCATCCCTACTCAACAACATCCCGTATTTTCTTATCACAAACACTTTGCTAGATTACATTTTTATTTTCATCAAGACTACCTAGGTACCTAATTACCTTGACATGCGACAACTCAGCTTGTTATCTAATCGAATAAGATCTCGAATAAGAAGTGAGACATTAGTGGCATGTCTCACTACGTACGTTACGTATTCTCCTTGTGTCTCCCTCCCCTTCTCCCTTGCAGTATGCCCCCCCAAATATACCAACCATACATACATAATATGACAACTTGAAGCTTTCACAACAGGAACGCTTACGCGCTTTAGGCAATCATTCACGAGACCATCCAAGCGCGGGGTGGATATGAGAGTAAGAGATCAAAAACAAAAATATCATACGTGTGTGCTTTTGTCAAGCTAGATATCAAATATACGAGTGAGTATACACAGACAGGCTTATCCAAACTAGAAGATAGGTAGGTATCACTTCCCAAGCAAAGTTACACTCGTTAATAACGCCCACCCCCAACGGACCACACGCACAAACGCCTAGCTTAAGCAATGTAATCCCGATACACCTTCTTAGCATCACGGCGCACGCGCCGCCCAACCTTACGAATACCCCTCCAGACCTTCTCCGTCGTCGCAATCTCGCGCTTCTCGCCGGTGGTCGCAGCAGCAGAACTAATATGGTCCGCCATCCAAGCAGCCCACTCCCAGGGGGAACTCGTGCCGCCGGGCTGCGAGTTGAAGTACTCCCAGCCGGCCACGCCGCCGAACGTCGGGTTCTCGCCCGTGAGCTCCTGGAGAACAGGGGTCAGGTCGTCCAAGCTGACGAAGCCGTTCCCGTTGGACGGGTCGGTGACCAAGCCTAGGACTACTTTTTCGGCGGGGAAACCGTCGTCGATGATGGCTTCGTAGTCGCCGGCGCTGCTGGCGTCGCCCCACCCGTAGTAGAACTGCGCGTTGTAGAAGGCGATGGAGCTGCCGCGTTGCGCCTCCAGGTCGAAGTAGTTGAAGCCGCTGAGGTTGCCGCCGCCTTCGGTCAATGCGGAAGCTACGGGAGCAAGAGAAATGACGAAGTCATCGCCGAAGTCCGTCTTGAGTCTGTCGATCAGCCGGATGACGCCGTCTAACGAAAAGGTCTCCTCGACATCCAGGTCTAGACCCTGCAGGTTGTAGGTGCCGATCATGTCGTGTAGTGGGGCGTAGAACGTCTCAAACGAGGCGTCGTCGCCGTCAAGACGCTGGTAGGAACCTGCAGCGGCACCGCCTAGCATGCCCATCACGGTAACGCCCTTAGCTTGTAGCTGTGCCGCGTCGGTCCAGACCGCGTCGAACATGGCGTTGTCAGGGGGCTCGTTGTTAAGGTGGACGGTGGCGTCATCTTGGATGTGGATGGCGGCGATCAGGACATGGGTGACAGAAACCTCAGCGGCGCTGTCGACGAGCGGTAGTAGCGATATATGCGCTGTGGCACTATTGTTGGCTTGGGTCGTCTGGTAGTAGACTACGACGCGGTGGTCGTTGGCTACTGCTGCCGAGGCACATGCCACTGGGACGAGGAGTGGCATGAACCTCGCCATCCAGGTGGATACTTTGCAAAACAGCATATTGGGCAACTGTTATCACCACTCTTTCTTGTCGAAGGCTGTAAGGTAAGCTGTTGGGTGCCCGCAAGAGATGGGGGGCCTATAGATGCTAATTGACTATGGCAGAGCTTCCTCCAGTCTGAGCTGCCCGGGACTCGTCTCTCTAAGTACCTGAGGTTTAGCTTGCAGTTCGAGTAAGCTCTCGCTGCGCAGATCCTCCAGGATAGGGCTATGCATCGAGGGAGCGCAGCAAGCTATCTTAAGTAGCTCCTAGAGAGGCGGTATGGCAACTGCTCTGTTCCATGGGATCTGCATAGTGTAATTGAGCAGACATGGGTAATGCCGGACGATCAGTTGAAACATTTTGTCAGCACGGGGGAGAGTTTGTCATGGCTGGGCGTCGGTATGCAGGTAACCTATTTCCTGCGAACAGCTCGACGGCTACTTGCCATGATGCCTGTCATGAAATCCACTTTGACGCGGGAGTTTATGAGGTCGACCAATAGAACGAGACGCCTCGCGCGCAGCTAACGAGAAGGGCAGGTAGTTGATTTGGAGATCGGTTGACCCCGTCACATCTGCTGCCTGCATCTAAGCTCCTCCCCCGACAGGAAAATATAGTCGAGGGTGCTAGGTATTTGTTTCTTGGTCGGACTAGGCGATGAATGCATGGCCGTCGAGAACTTCTGTTATATCAGTCAGAAGCACTCGAGTCGGGCCTTTCTAACCTTGCTCTGTAGTAAATTCAGTACTATTACCTGTCGCCTACCTACCTCATTCGCGGAAGTACGGATGCTTCCCACCTAGACCTAGGTAGGTATCTATATGTATATATCTCCGAACTTGAACTTCGGTCAGCACCACGTCTTTCACCGCATGTAGTGTGTAACTTGTTCTGATCATATCGGGTATCATTATTGGCTGTATTCAGATTGAGAAAGCCAAGCAGGAGATTTCGTTAATGATCGGGTAAGAACTAAAAATCCTCCAGGGGCGACGCTAAGTCAATCTATTCTTGGATATACACTAGGTTAAGTAGCTACATAGAGCTTCGCCCCATGCAGATTCCCTAGCAGCCCTAGGAATATTATGTAATCTCATTGGTTCATGCTTATGTACGAAGTATTTAAGGTGGGTTTTCGTGTGATCCATCTGGGGAAATTCTAACTTCTGGTGTAACGACTAATAATACCACCATGTAACCTCTCACCTGCTCTTTCCGAGTCCCTTGAATTCATCAAACAAACTATCACGAGAATGAGTTAACTAGGCCCAATAGCCTTAACGATATTGATTAAGCGAGATGAAGAGGTTTGGTATAAGTTGCTTTACTGCAAATCCTAATCGGCGAGATTCTCGGTCCGTTAATGCTGAATCTAACTTGAAGATATCTTATGCTCCAGGGAAATGGGAGTCTCGGTCTCTAATAATCACCTTATATTCCGATCTTTTTAACTATTTTAATATCCGAATGGACTTGACTGCTACAGTATTATTCACTATAAAAGGTAACTAATGCATTAGCTTTTGTCTCCTAAATTATACTTATACCTCTGATAAATTATATATAGTTGAGGACCATTCTGTAAATACTTTGTATTTGAGATATGTTTACCCGTGTGAAGATGGACTTTTTTATTCCTCAATAGGAGCATCAGCATGGCTCTTGTAATTGGCAACCAACATCTCTGTAGGTTGGTTACATAAGATACCTAACCTAATGCAGTGACCTTCAAGCAACGTAAGATCTGAGGCAGCACTTGGAAGCTGCTTGCTCGATTTGGTCGAGTTTTATCGATAAGATGCGTTAGCTTCTGACACTAATTTTATTGACTCATCGGGTCTGCGTCATTCGTCATTCGTAATTCCAGAGCTTCCTTGCATATCCCAACCAGGCAGTGGCGTCGAATGGTTTACAAAGAGCCTCAATCTATCATCTCAATTTTTATCTACGCTGGTGCCTATTTCATCTTACTTGCCTACTGTCCTTAGTTGTTATCTGCCATACGAGTTCCCATGCACCTTCTCTTGCGCCAATACTCATATATCTAAATTCACCAATCCCCATTCTTTGTTCTCCTATGCCGGCACATATTGAAGCTTTCACGTGGTTCCATCCGTTATTTTTCGGGTTCACGTCTTTACCTCGATGGCCATTTACTTTTACCAGATCTCACCATGACACCTAATCCTGCTAACGAGGATAGACCGAAGGCAGAGTCGAATAATGCGCGGCAGTCCGACGGGTCAATCACCGAACAGATAACTACGATCGCACAGGAAGCCTCCGCAGCCGACCCCGACTTAAAAGATGATACTATCGATATTACAGACGAGGACACCGCCCTGAAGAATCTTACGGCAGGCGTGCGCGATCAGGATGACCTCGAGCGAGATATTACCTACAAAGCGAACCTTGCCTTAATCGATGTCGAAGATAAGCGAGACGAAAAACGTATAGAGAAAGTCCAGGCCACTATACAGAAGCTCAACGCCCAGAAGAAGACGCAAGAGGAGCAATTCCGCAAAGCAATTGGTAGACCTCAACTAAAGCAGACTATACGAGAAAAGATCGCACGAATAGACGCAGAAATTGAACTAGCAAATAAAGACATAGTAGATATCCGCGCTCGTATCGAGGGACGACATCAAGATAGTGAACATGCCGAACACATTCAGGGTGGAAACAAGAAATTGCCTAATGAGACTCATCGTGAATTCTTAATTCGTACCGGGAAAATCACGCCCTTTGCGAATTTCGGGGGACCTCGGCCCCAGGGCGTTGAGGGAGAGTTAGCGGACGCTTTGATCGACGCAGAGGACGAGGCTGCGGCAGAGCAGTTGGAGGAGCAAGATGGCTATGAGCCACAATCTCACCAAAATCTACGCGCACCTGGATTTGATGAGAACCCCAGTGTAGCCACCGTAGCGGCAGAGAGTGAGTTCTCGCTGCGTCCGCGAAAGAAGCGAAGAGTGCAGCGTGATGCCGTGTCATCAGATGAGTTCGCACCGCACGCCTCTTCTGATGCGCTCGATGCGGATTCTATTGTTGGCCAAGAATCAGAAGACTCTGAGCTCGAACGACCTCGTAAAAAGTCCAAGAAAGTAGCGAAGGTAGCAAAGGACGAGGGTAAGGTAGACCTTAGTCAGATCGACGATGGAAACGAGGCTAGTTATCAGGCTCGACTTGCAGACTGGGTGGATAGGCGTGGCAGAGCTAGACGCCAAAGACGACAAGAAAGAAGGGAGGAAGGCCATGATGAAGGCGACAGCGGAGATGAAGAAGAGTGGTTCAAGCCTTCTCCCGACCATACCGACCATCACTTCGAAAACGACTTAAAGTTACCCGGCGATATATACCCCGCTCTGTTTGACTATCAGAAGACCGGTGTGAAGTGGCTAGCCGAGCTTTATTATCAAAAAGTAGGGGGCATTGTTGGTGACGAGATGGGCCTCGGAAAGACCATCCAACTCATCTCGTTTGTCGCTACTCTGCATCATAGCAAGCAGCTTGACAAACCAGTCATCGTTGTGGCACCGGCTACCGTCTTGAGACAATGGGTAAACGAATTCCACCGCTGGTGGCCTCCTCTCCGCGTGTCAATTCTCCATTCGTCTGGTAGTGGTATGCTTAATATGAGAGCCGAGGGTAAGATTGAGGATGAAGAAGAGATGTGGGATGAAAGAGAAAATAAGAGGGTTAACCAAGCTGCCAAAAAGATCGTGGATCGAGTGGTCAAACATGGTCATGTTCTAGTCACCACCTACGCTGGCTTGCAGACTTACGGACAAATCCTAACTCCTATCGAATGGGGCTACGCAGTCTTAGACGAAGGCCACAAGATCCGGAATCCGAATAGCGCGGTCACGGTATATTGCAAGGAGTTACGGACGCCAAATCGAGTCATTCTTTCGGGCACTCCGATGCAAAATAATCTTATGGAATTGTGGTCATTGTTTGACTTCATCTTCCCAATGCGACTAGGGACACTCGTGGATTTTCGTAACCAATTCGAAATACCTATACGATTAGGAGGCTATGCCAATGCTACTAACCTCCAAATCATGACAGCTCAGAAATGTGCCGAAATATTGAAAGACACAATAAGCCCATTTTTACTTCAACGATTGAAAGTCGATGTGGCAGCCGATCTCCCGAAGAAGAAGGAACAGGTCCTCTTTTGCAACCTTACAAGACCTCAGCGCGATGCCTACGAGTTCTTCCTCCAGTCAAAGGAAATGGGCGCAATTCTTGTCGGATCAAGGAACTCACTTTATGGAATTGACGTCCTCCGAAAGATCTGCAACCACCCTGACCTAGTTGATCCTGGATTAAAGACGAAAGAAGGGTACGAATGGGGAGTCTCCAAGAAATCAGGCAAGATGCAGATTGTAGAAGCGCTTCTCCAAATGTGGAAACGATTCGGGCATAAGACACTTTTATTCAGTCAAGGTATTCAAATGCTTGATATCCTTGAGGCGTTTGTAAGGCGCCTAGGGTACATCAATTACCTGCGAATGGATGGCGGCACTGCTATCAAAGATAGGCAGAGTCTCGTTGATCAATTCAACAACACCCCGGAAATCGACCTCTTTTTACTAACCACAAAGGTTGGCGGCTTAGGAGTGAATTTGACTGGCGCAAATCGGGTTATTATCTTTGACCCTGATTGGAATCCTTCAACAGATGTTCAAGCCCGGGAACGAGCATGGCGTCTTGGCCAGAAGAAAGAAGTCACAATTTACCGACTTATGACGGCTGGTACAATTGAAGAGAAGATGTACCATCGTCAGATCTTTAAACAATTCTTAAGCAACAAGGTATTAAAAGATCCGAAACAGCGCACTACTTTCCAGCTTCAAGATCTCCATGACCTCTTTACGCTAGGATCTTCCGGAGACAAAGTGACAGAAACAGGGAAGTTATTCGAAGGCTCGGAAGTTCAGTTTAGTAGCACTTCGACTAAAGATGGCTCGAACCAGAAGGCCGGCGAGGCAGCAGAACCTACGGAGATACAAAGTAAATATATTAGTGAAGACGGTGATCGTGATCTCCATACTATAGCAGGTGTAGCTGCTCTCGAGGACTACGAGCCTGACCCCGATACAAAGCCGGCACCGACGGAGGAAGACCGGATCATGGAAGGTCTTTTTGCCCGGTCTGGCGTACATTCGGCACTCGAACATGATAAGATAGTTAATGGTAAGAAACAACTAAGAGCCGACCCAAGATTGCTTCAGCAAGAAGCAGATCGCGTGGCGGCACAGGCAGCTGCATCTCTTCGACGAGCAGGTGAGCAGACGCACTCGGTGCCTATTGGCACTGTTACCTGGACCGGTGAAGTGGGCGAGGCCGGTAGACCATCTAATATCCGTAGGGGTCGCGGCGGCCCTGGTTCAGCTAGTATCTTGGCCGGGTTAGCTGATAGACAAGGACTGAGCTCACCCGCAGGCAGTTCTCGCTCGGGATCAGCAACGCCTACGCCAGCCAGAGGAACAAACTTAGGGGCCAAAGATTTCGCGAAGATGATCCCGGAATTTATCAAAGCCCACGGCGGCAAGGTCCCCACGAAATTACTGGTTGACCATTTCAACCAATTCTGTATTACAAAGAAGCAGTCTGGCGACTTCAAGACAGCCCTGGACCGGGTTGCTCAAATGGAGAAAAGGGGGTCTACTATGAGGGGTATCTGGGCCCTTAAGCCAGGACATTGATTGATCGGCGTTGACGTAATTATTGATCTAAGAATAACTTCGTTTTAGATGGGAGACTTCGAGGGCGAGTCTTCATGATCGGTTTAGCAAGGTGTTGCGGTACGGTCTATATACTTCAGCATAGCACAGGCGCATATATATTGCTTCAATCAACGTAATGAATTTATCTTGATCGATACTATAATTCCTACGGGCTCTTCATTACAGTGTTATGCGAGTTATAATAAATCACGTAGGGAGATGGTAAAAGAATAGGATTTTAGTTGGATCAATGTTTTCTCATTTCTGTAGCCGTGCCAAAAGGCATCATGTGACAATAAGCATAGCTACCTCCCGAAGTATCATGGAGACCAGGCATGTCTTATTCCTTTCTAGATGCACGCCGTTCTCCTCGTAATTGTCAACGCCACAGAGATGAAGAAGTCTTCGTGCCAACCCTTGATTCCGCCGATCATTGCTTCTAGATCGCCCACCAAAACCACCAGCCGCAGCCGGTTGATATATAGGTAAATATGGCGCGATCACAGACGACGACCACGGCGACCACCCTTTCTGCGGGTGCTGTCGGAGGGAGTGGGGGTCACATCCTCGATACGGCCAATCTTCATGCCGGAACGGGCAAGAGCACGGAGAGCAGACTGAGCACCGGGACCGGGAGTCTTGGTACCGTTACCACCGGTGGCACGGATCTTGATGTGGAGGGCGTTGATGCCGAGCTCCTTGCAGCGGGCGGCGACGTCCTGAGCTGCCAACATGGCGGCGTAGGGGGAGGACTCGTCACGGTCGGCCTTGACCTTCATACCACCAGTAACTCGGGTGATGGTTTCGCGGCCACTGGAATCACCCAGAATGTTAGCCTATGAACCACACACACGAACTTTGTCAAGAGGACATATATAGAAGTCATATGTATCCAAGTATGGCGAGAGAAGGGCGTAGAATTCGTTCCTTCTCATTCGCTTATACCTCTTAACCTCGAGACAACAGGGATTGATTTCGAGCAAATTGTTTAGACGAACCTGAGATCGGTGACATGGACGAAAGTGTCGTTGAAAGAGGCGAAGATACGGGCAACGCCAAAGACGAGCTCACCTGCGAACGCGGGGCACGTTAGCAAATCTGACGATGTCTTACACTTTCAAGAGGATCTTATCTCTCACCTTCACGGACCTGGGGTCCGAGGGAGATGTTCTCCTGAGCGGGACGGGTGGTCTTCTTGGGAGGCATGGTGAATGATCTTTTGGTGTTGGTGGGAAGTTGGACTTCGGGGTGGATTGACGGGTTGTTGAAGTGAAGCTTGACCGCGAGTTTTTTTTTCCTTCGAGAGAAATCGATCCTTCACAATAATTCAGTGTGTTGATTTGTGGGGTGGGAGAGAAGCGCGGAAAGGCGGCGGTGGGAGATGGCAGAAATAATTAAAAGTGGATTAACCCTAACACCTTTCCGCTTCTCGCTTGGGGCGGTCTGGGCGGTGTACTTAGTTACTTAGTAACAGCGCACAGCTTTGACCAACCCCCGCCTAAACCATTTTTGGTCACATCAACTAAAGAGTCCCGCACTAAAACTTTACCAAATTTTCTCTTGCCCTTTTTCCTGAAAATTTCTAACCTTTCCACATCCCAAACCCGAGTCGACAACCCACGACCAAACGGCCATCGCCCAATTCGACAACAATGGTTGCCATGTATGATAAACCTTTCTAGTTTCTTGTTCTTGTTCTTGAACGAGCGAAACGATATTCGGTCCTATGGATTTTGCAGATTGTCGTGGTCTTCTCGGCTGGGTTGCCTTGTTCTCCTGAACACCTGAAAATGGTGCGAAGAGACATCGCAAGCCAGCTCGATCTTTCCCGGACTTCTCCCTCTGTTTTTCAGGCTTGATATATAGCTTGGATACAGAGAGATGTTGCTTTGGGGTGTTGGAGATGAAGGCCTGGCCCTTCTCTCTCAAATTTATTTGCCGCTTTCACTATCAGTAGACGGTCAAGAAAATTGCTGTCAATATGGCTGGTATAGAGCGAGCATCTATCCTGGACTTATGTTCAAGGCGTTGTCGGATGAGGGGGAATGCTATGAATACAGCCGCACTTCTTGAAAGAGATTACGGGCTCTAGCATCTCACCGATCAAAAATTTCCCACCGAGTTAGCTACCGCTGAGAATGTCGCGTGCAGTCGGCAATTCTCCAACCGGCGCTCTATTCATGCAATTATGCATAATTGTAGACTACGTACTAATCTGATTTGACAACAGTTCCGTTCCTACCAAGGACCAGGTCCTCGTCCCCGAGACCCTCCTCAAGAAGCGCAAGAGCCAGGAGAAGGCTCGCGCTGAGAAGTCCGCCGAGCTTGAGCAGCGCAAGAAGGTTAGTCATTTCTATTAAATAAAAAAACGAGATAGCGACGTGATGCACAAAACCACTTGCAACTAGACAAGGTCAATGCTGTTGCAAAATACCATCTTTCGGGTCTGATCGACAAATCTATACATATATTGTCATATGCTTTTATGTACATGGATTAAAGGCTGACATTGATGCATAGCTCAACAAGGAGAAGCGCTCCGTCATCTTCAAGCGTGCTGAGAAGTACGTTAAGGAGTACCGCGATGCCGAGCGTGAGAAGATCCGCCTTCACCGCCTCGCCAAGCAGGAGGGCAGCTTCTACATCCCTCCCGAGGAGAAGCTGATCTTCGTCGTCCGAATCAAGGGGTATGTTCATTCTAACATTCCCAATACAATCAAATATTTTCTAACAAACGAGTAGTATCAACAAGATTGCCCCCAAGCCCCGCAAGATCCTCCAACTCCTCCGTCTCCTCCAGATCAACAACGGTATCTTCGTCCGTGTCACCAAGGCTACCGCCGAGATGATCAAGATCGTCGAGCCGTGGGTTGCTTACGGTTACCCCAACCTAAAGAGCGTCAAGGAGCTCATCTACAAGCGCGGATACGGCAAGATCAACAAGCAGCGCATTCCCCTTACCGACAACTCCATCATCGAGGAGAACCTCGGCCAATACGGCATTGTCTGCATTGAGGATCTCGTCCACGAGATCTACACTGTCGGCCCCAACTTCAAGCAGGCCTCTAACTTCCTATGGCCCTTCAAGCTCAGCAACCCCAACGGTGGTTTCCGAACGCGCAAGTTCAAGCACTTCATCGAGGGTGGTGACCTTGGCAACCGAGAGGACAAGATCAACGCCCTCATCCGACAGATGAACTAAGTTTAAGGGTTAAGGGTTAAATGGGTCTGGTATTAGGGGGTTTGCTTCTGTGCATGGTTCACGGCGTTCATAAAAGCTTCGGATGCTACCAACGAATTGAGAATTTATGATCATGGCAACCCCGTACTTTCGTCTGTCCCTTACTGTCTAGTCGTGAATAGTAGCATGAATAGTATATTTCTCGTGAAACCTTGCCGGGATATTTCCACCAGTCTTCAAGGACCTTTAAATCCTTAATTCATAATAAGTCGCCGACATCTAAGTCACCATGATAAGGCTTATGGTGGTAGGTACACGGGGCGCATTATATTAGAGAAGTGCCTATTAAAGTAAACCTGGCGCAAATAATTGCTTATAGGTTTATTTATACTATGACTTACAGTAATAAAAAACCTTAGATCGGTTAGAAGAAGTCGAGATTGTGATTTATAATATTAACGTATTCTATGTCGTGATAGTAGAATATACAGGTGTCTCCCAATGAAAAGTATGATACCACCACCAATTTCCGAGGATCTCATCCCCCCTTCTTTCTTCTTTCATGCGAATATTCTAATATAAACTGTGAATGGTAGACAAATATACACAAGTGCCCTCGGCCAAATAACGAGGCATCCAAGGACTCGAAGACCCAGACTAAAAGCGGAAATGTTATATCTTGATGTCGAAGCTAGTGCCGCATCCGCAGCTGCTTGTAGCGAGTGGATTATCCACGATCTTGAACTGGCTCCCGATCAGCTCCATAGTGTAGTCCACCTTACTCCCCTTCAGCAGCTCCAAACTCGGCGAGTCGAGGATGATCTTGGGCGTTGCTACGCCCGTTAGGTCTAGAGACGGCCCGGACGAAGATGATGGGGATGATGAGGAGGGGGGCGCGGAATGGGGATCTGAAGAAGAAGGGGGGAGGTCGTCTTTCACAAATGCGAAGACGGTATCGTCCTCGCTGATGCTGGGCGCGGAAGGCGCGGCGCTGGTGGTTGTTGAGGGGGCGACTTCGGCGGTGATTTTTTGCCCGTCCTCTTGGTTGGCGGGGGCGGGAGGGGTAGATGAGGTTTCGGGGGGCGGGTGCGCGGATGCTGTCGAGTCCGGGGTGCAGGGCAGGGAGGGCGGAAGAGTGGTTAGGGACATTAGGTATTGGAACCCGTGGCACCCGCCGGATTCGACGGAGATGCGCAGCGCTAGGTTGGGGTTTTTGTCTTTGACCATGATTTGCGAGAGTTTCTGGAGGGGGGGGTTGGTTAGCCTGATAGAGTCGCGACAGAAGAAATAGGAAGGGTGGGAAAAGGCGTGTGTGTGTGCGCGTGTGTGTATGTATGCAAGACTCACGTTGGCGGCGCGCGGTGTAATCTCCAATATCATATCGTTGCCGTCCTCGTCCTTCTGCGGGTTATACACGACTTGGGTCTTGCGCCAGGGCGCCGTGGCGCTAAAGTGTCGTCGAGCGGTACCATACGGGACATGCGATATACCTCCGGTCCCGTCATTCCGGACCCGGGGGTTTCGCGCCCGCCCACGGATGTCCCGTGCGAGGTGGAAAGCTCGGGTGCGCGGCGGCAGCAATACGTCGAGAATGGAAGTGCTGCTGCTGCTACTGTTGCCGCTACTACCTATAGGCGACGACGATGCGCATAGCAAGCGCACGAATAATCTCGCAGCGGAGGGCGAGGACCCGTGGGTGCAGCGTACGGCGAGCGGAGGCGGCATTTTCGGGGCTGGAGGTTCAAATTAAAGCGTTGCCGGAGAAGATGTGGGCGTTTCTAAGCAAAAGATTTCTTTTTCTTTTTTCTTGTTTCTTTTTTTTTTTTTTCTTTTTGAAGTGGGATGATGTCAAGGTCAAGGGTCAGTTTGAGCTCAGCGAAAAGCGGCACAGAAAAGCCAATTGTGTTAGTGCAGGCATTAGTAATTAGTAATGGGAGAGCCAATTATGTAACCGCAATTGTAAATGCAGGAACGTTGATTATAGGCAGTACCTAGGTAGTTCGTAGAAAGTTGACCCGGAAGGTTCACCTCGAGCAAGGGTGAGAAGACAATTCGGTTAAGAGAGTATATGCATTGGAGGGAACATTATACAAGTAACATGATTAATAAATCTACGTTCTTTATCTAAACACTCAATTTTTAAAAGTACCTAATATTCTAACTTCACCATGATCAATGGTGTTGAAGAGTTATGTATACTTATGAGCGACAGCAACCATCAAGACGGTATGAATGAATAAACCTTTCTCCAACTCATCCCCGATCTCAATTCATCTTATTGGAGATAAGTTATGTATCGAGTCCCATTTTCATACGAGGCGACAAGATGTTTGGGTGTAGGTGTAGAGAAAAAGGAGAAAAATAACCCCCCCATCCCTATCACCGATAAACATTCATCAAGTAATATATTGACGTTTACTTTAGTCTCCTAAAAATAAGACAGACCCCTTTCTCTCCGCATCTGGACCCCTAAATGATCGTATCTCAATCCGGCATCCCGTCGTGGCTATTATCAACCTTTACTCCGACGGCAAGGTCCTAGATATCATCCATCCCGCGCCTAGCAGACAAAGAGAGATATCGAGGCATCTCGGCGTTTGCTGTCGGCGATTACGTGCTGGCGAGGAATAAGTTACATAGCTCATCAGAGACATTTATTTCTTATCGAACACGTCTGTCTGCCTGTCTAGCTCAGACGCCAGGAATGTACTGCGTCTACGTTATGGACCCTCTAGCGTGCATCGCTCCCGCCGGAAACAGGTCGTTCTCGTTCCGCGGGAGTACTCGTTCCCTTAGGTATCATGCAGGCACGGATAACCTCGACGGGGCGCGGCCTACGTGCCGGACATGATTGAATTGGGGACGTCTGGCCGTCGATTTCGCATATCCTTCTTTTTACCCGACGACATCCTTATTCTACCGGCTATATGGCCCACGGATTCCCAGCGCCTAACAACCCCCACGAGCAGGGCCCGCCTCTTCAAATATATTGCCTGCCTGCCGGGCGGAAAGGAAAGGAAACACCCTGGATTCTGAAATATTTTTTTTGATTAATTCTCCTACCAGAGACAGGGTTCCGAGCGGAGTTATTTGGAATCAAAGCTAGAGGCTAAGGGGTTACAAAAGAGCGCCTACGCCCAGCTAGCTTAACTTAGCCGTCGTGTGAGACACACGGACTGGATATAAGCACTTCGATAATTCCTTCAATAATTCCTCCCTGACGATTAGAATATACCTTTTTATTTCTAATAACCGCTAATCCTGTCAAAATGTACTCCCAACTCCTTCCTCTCGCCGCCCTGGCCGCCACCGTCTCTGGCCACGGTCTAATAACGACACCTACTCCCCGCGGCCCAGGAGACGCTTCTTCCGCCGCATGCGGATCCTCCGTCGTCGCCAACATCAAGGGCGACCTGACCTCGCACGTCGAAGGCCTACCCGAGCTCGCCGCCGAGGACGCCGGATACCACGGCGAGCTCTGCAACCTCTGGCTATGCCGCGGCCTGCAATACGCCGACAACGCCGCCAACGTGCAAGCCTACAAGCCCGGCCAAAAGGTCACCATCGAGGTGCAACTGACCATCCCCCACGCCGGCTCCGCCAACGTGTCCGTCGTCGATACCAAGACCAACACCATCATCGGCGAGCCTCTGCTCACCTGGCCTTCCGGCTACGCCGACGAGCGCCAGTTCTACGCTCACCAGACCCCTGCCAACCAGACCAAGTTCGACGTTACTATCCCCGAGGACCTCGGCTCCAAGTGCGCCGACGCAGGTTCTTGTGTAAGTTAACAACCTTGAGACTTGGGATGTTGTTTTGTATTGTGTTATATTATATTACATTGTAGCTAATAGACCGTGTGTACCTATAGGTCCTTCAGTGGTGGTGGTACGGAACGGGAGCGAAGCAGACTTACGAGAGCTGCGTCGACTTCACCGCGTAAGGGCCGCCGTACCGACGATACCAGTGGGGCCATGAAGGGGTATTTTGGGGCAGAAACGATACATATAGGAATAGATGCGAATAGATATCTCTTAAGGGAAATATTGAATATCAGGGTCAAATTTTAGCTGCCTCAGATGAACCCGTGTCGTATGAGCATCGATGGCAACATTATTGAAAGCTTATACAGACGTCGTCTATACTATCAAGACCGATGAAGGTTATGTTTTCAATAGTTTATTCTGTTTATGAACTACTCGAGGAAATATTTTGGTACTGCAAATAACAGGACGAAAGCAAATTATATAAAAGCGCGGATACTCCTGAACACATCACGGATCGTCCCAAGATATAACCCCAAACCTCCCTATTTTCCCTCGTTACTTGTATACGACGTTACGTGAAATAGCGTCCCCGATATTAAGTCGAGTGAGCCGGCCCCGGTCATCCTCAATACCTACAGATTTCCACATTCCATCCCACGCAACACCCCATCCCCATTCCCATCCCCCATCCCGACAGTTAATTCACAAGTTAGTATGGAGGGTTAGGTCCACCGATTGAGGAAGGAGGAGGGGGATAGTCCTGCTCAGGCCGTCCACCCGCCACGGAGCCCGATCGTCCGTCGCCAAAGTGCTTCTTGCGTAGAGCAGCAAGACGCTTCTTCTTGGTCATGGTGTTAATATACGTGCCGATGGTGAAGGCGACGACGTTAAAGAAGGGAACCCAGGCGGCCTCAGGTAGGAAGGCCTGTGCGAAAGCAAGGCACAGCGGCGAGCTAATCCAAGATACCTTCATGACCTTCATAAAGCTGACGCGTACCGTTGCTCGGACCTGGTGATAGGTTCGGGCACCGGCGATGAGAGCCATAGCTACGAGGTAGACAGAGTTTTGGATCGGAGCAACCTAGTTGATGCACGTCAGTTATGCAGTTAGTTTAGGTGGCGGTCTGGGGAACACACTATAAGGTTGCTAATAAGAATCTGGAGAATCTTGGCACGGAGACTCGTGCGACCCTTGAAAGCCTTCTGAAGACACCAGATCAGGAAATGGCCTAAGGGCGCGCTGACCAGGGCGCCGTATGCCGCCATCTTTGGGACACGGGCCGTGAAATAGTTTCCATGCTTGTTGCGGTCTCTGGCTAGCCACGACGCGAGAAGCTCTTGTAGACCGGCGAGGGTTCCAGCCGTAAGCATCTTAGTCCGCAGCGGGTTTTTCTCCAGCTGATTAATGTAGGCCTAGTGAAAAAAAAAGCCGAGGTCAGCTCGATTGCGACTCGGCGAATCTTAAAAGTTAATGGTAGAAACATAAACCCGACGTACCATTAAGTAGCCCCTCGTGCCGGCATTTCGTTTACCTCCGGTGATCGCGGTACCGATCGCTTCTGCGATGGGATGCTTGCCGGTCGTGCCTGGGAGAGGGCCGTCACGAGGAATGTGCGCGAGAGCGCCGGGCACGGTCTCGGTCGCATGGCGGATCGTTTCTTTCTCGATCTTAAGCGACATGATCGCCTGAGTTTAGAGTTTAATCGATAACAGATGGTCTAGTCCAGAAAGTCTAAACAGGAATCGTGTTAGTGATGAAAGTTGCGGTCGGGAAAGAAAGGTGTTCGAGTTTGGACGGCGGGTACTCGGGACTTTGTTGGTGTCAATTGATTTGTTTACCTTGAGCTGACGGGGGGGCCTCGGTAGGATTATTTCGGATTTCGGGACGTGAATTTACAGGCTTTCGCGTATCTATCAATCAAAGCATAAGAATATTCTCGCAGGTGGAAGAAATGATAGCTAGCATTCTACATGAGGGCAGTGAGGGCAGAAGTCACCGGGAGGGAATTGCGGGTCTTTGGAAACTCATCCGTATCGGTCGGGTTTGAAAGATGAACAATCAGGATGCAGATTTGGTGGCAGATTGTGGAAGATGTGGAGGAGGTTGGTGAGGATGAGGTTGGACAAGGTTGGACAACAGGTCGGGCAAGTCTGGGGCCGCCAGCACCTGCTGAACCTTACTATGTGCTGAACCTTGCTGAACCTTGCTGGGACCTGGCTGGGTACCTTCCTCTCCTTGCGCTTTCTCATTCGCCATAGTTCCCTCTCATTCGCTCGTAAAGTCGCGACCAGGAGATGACCACGCCAAGGTGGGTCCCTTGCTTTTTTAGCAACCTTGAACCAAGGGGGATCAAGGGGAGGGGGGCATTAGTGCACCTACTGCACGACAGCTGCGATCCATAGAATCCACAAAACACTCGGGCTCGATCTATCTTGACCTTGAACGTGCCCCGCTCTTCATTGGTTCGATTAGCCGGTATGTTCGTTCTTCCGTGGTCTGGCTACTACTTCAGTACGATTGCACATGTATCTTCCTTTTTCGGTACGCAGCAAGAACCACAAGAACCACTAAGACCCAAAATCGCTTTACATGCACACCTTGAAGAATACCCTCTAATTGGTAGCTAATAGGATATGGAGAGCTATCAGGTACGACTACAGTGTTTATCACGCCACTAATGCATCTTTGTACGCCCCAGGTACGTAGGGGTGTGAGGGTGAAAATGACGGTATTAAATGACGAGTGATACCTACCGTGAAATAGGGTTTAGCCACGCAGTACAACCCACGAGTTCGGAAGCTAAAAAGGAAGCTCAGGGGAAGACGACGTCATTGGGAATAGCTTCAAGCGTGTAGTGTAAGCTACTCGACACTAATAAGTACCTAACCTACCTACATCTGTAAGGCACCTATCTAATTGGAATGGAGACTCATTGGAATGCTATAGGAAATGGAGCGAGTTTAGTTTGCGTTGTAGTACTTACCTTAGGTACCTAAATCTAAGGCAGCACCTACCTAAACTTTACCCACATAGTTTCATCGCCTACATGCACAAAGTACCTACTACTAGTAGATGTATTTTAGGCACCCAGGTAGGCCCGTACGCACCCAGTCAAACTAGCAATCGGAATAAACATTCGTAATTATTTCATCACTAGTTCTCCAGAGAAGTCCAGGCAACCTTGCGTCTTTGCCCCTCCATCTACCTATCCACAAATTCACATATCCGTCCGTGGGTCTCGAGTCTTAACATTCATTTCAGGTAATTTTTGACTTATAAAGTCCAACATATCAAGTACGGGATTTCTTGAAAACCACTTTCGTTTTTACTTTGGCTCTACGAAGCATAATAGCGTATTTCTCCCCCCCCATCAATACCAATTTCGTCAGTATTGATAGTAGTGGGGGAAATATTGGTCGTTTTGACCGCTCTATTGCTAGAATACTTTCGTCACTAACTAGGCGCATTCAACCCGGGTATTCTTTTCGCAGTGAACCAGCATATACCTTTTTTATCTCGGCACAAAATACCGCACAACAACTTCTATTCAGCATCATCTTTCTTTTGGTATATCCTCACGCATTAATACTCAAGCCATGGAAGGAGAACATCGACAGGGTCCAGTGGCACAGGAACCTCGGAGAGTCCCGCGAACGCCTCAACCATCACCTTATCGCGCCTTATGTTCTCATCTAACTATGACGCGTGCTTTCGATCCCAGGTTAACTTGTTCTAAGTGCGGTAAACCAGGCCAGTAGGGATGGCTCTGGAGATGCACCGAAGATCGAGAACTTATCATCGAACACGCCATAGAGAAGAAATACCAGGTAAGTTTTCCCTTCCCCTTAGTATTTTCTATAGCACACGTAATAGCTGACTAGCTTTTTTAGGTGTGTTTCGATCCCCTTGGGCGGAAATTCGTTGAGTTGTTAAAGAAGGTTCGGCCTGGACGTCCTCGAAGCATGTCGGAGCCGTTCGGCGTACTCAAGGAGGTCAAAAGTGAGCAGTTAAAGAGCTATACGCCTGACCAATTCTGCACCATCATCTCGCAAAGGGACCATGTATGTGTTCTTTTACTGGTATACAAGAACAATATATATGCTAATATATAAAATAGGTCCGTAATCTTGCACAGGCAGAATCGCCTACAGTCAATCCGCCACCGGGATTCCAGTTAGTTGAGGGCACCCCACCCTGGGTTCCTCCTCGGCATGAGGAATGTCGCTTCATATGCTGTCAAAGTTGTCGTCCTTCATGCGAAGCGAGATCCTATCTGAGTCTGGATGGTATTGCGAATGGTGATATACCACCCACTGCAGCTATTGGCTTCGGCTTCCATACTTTTTGTTTTAGGCCAATTATCCATCCAGATAGGCTGAAAAATATTGGCCTAAGGGCTGTACCTTGGGTATGATAACTTCACTTTTATTCTCCCCTATCCACTACTAACCTCAGTATCAGCCATTGGCTCATGATAGCCCGACATTATCGGCAGTGGGTCCATGGCGTAGTTCATGGAACAGTTCATGGGAAAGTTTGAACCTTGCTGACGGTCAAGTGAACGAGACCGAGCAGGTTAGACATGTCGAGGACGTTAAGGACGTTGAACATATTGAGGATGAGGACGCTGAGGATGTTGAACATGTTGAACATGTTGAACGTGTTAAATCAGTCCGATTCCAGCCCAACGGTACGAACGGTACTATCCCGTCAGTCCGACCAGTTCTTCGTGATTCATTTGAGGAGAGTGTCGAGTTTACAGTATCTGTTGGAAGCTCGATACCGCTCCTTGCTCCCCAAAAAGAAGAAAAGGCGCGTCTCTGCAGATCCCCTACCTAGTGATGGGAGAGGAGGTGAAGGAATGTTCAGAAGTTGACCATGGCATGACAGTCCCAAAGGAGGATGTTAGCTTAAAACTGTCTGACATCATCACTCAGCTATAGTCGGAAATATGTCATTGTTGGAACGATGCTCGGTTGATCCCAAACCTCATGCGCTGGCTTCGCCGGAAGACCGGTTGCCTGATACTATAGGATATGGACTGTGATTTGAAACCAAGCGTTTTGCACGCAAAGCCTAATGGCTAGTTAAATAGTTCGACAGCAGGTTTTGTTTCTAGCGCTAGTCAATAGTTTTTAATTGATATGATTTTCATCAATATCATTGTCTCTTTTCTATTGTCCCTCAGGTACCTAAGGTAGCTAGCTAAATGAATTGTCTTAAGTTTACAATGTCATGACCTCGATACATATGCGACTAGCTGGAGAATTGTTGGTAATCGCACGTGATAGCTGAGGCTTACATAGGTACTTGCCTAAGCAGCTAAGTAAGCAGGATCCGAGGGTTGTTAGCTCTTGAGACGCTAGAATGTTTCACAAGCTTTACCAAACTGCCAAATCAAAACAATGGATCGATGGTTGGGGGTTGGGGTATACCCTTGCATCCAATCGATATTTAATTGGCTCTTGTCAGTGGAGATTTTCGTAAAGCCTATTCAAATCTTAAAAGGGAATAGTAGATCCGCATCTAGACGCAATTCGGTACATCGTAATATCCTGGAAAGCTCTACGAAACCTGTCATAAGTCCGTTCGATGCTAATAGTGGATCATGAACAGCTTCAAAGCTAGTTGGTGTAGACACTCTCTACGCATGGTGTCGTCTTCTACAAGCCCGCGACAGGTTCCGACAGGATGGCTACGACGCGTTGCGGAAGATCAATCGGAACCACCGAGACTTTATGCTTGGCGGCTCACGAACTTGGCTGACGGCGCAAATTACGCCCGTAAATCGCTTGAAGTGGGAGTGGGAGTGGGAGTGGGAGTGGGAGAAATACCAACCCCAGACGATGAGCGCCGCCGCATATACATCCTAGGCGTCGGAAACATCGGTCGTCTGTACGCGAGCTTTCTTGCTAAGAATGATCCCCGGCCGCCGATTACCTTGGTCGTCCATCGGCGGGAACTCCTAGACCAGTGGAAAGCCCATCCGGGTATCGAGCTGGTGCGCGACGGTAAGACGGAGCGAAACCCCGCGTTCCGCATCGAATGGTGGACCGACGCTCAGCCGACGCACGGCCCTGTTAGGGAACCGGGCTCGGGCTACGGCATCAGCAATCTAATCGTAGCTACTAAAGCTCCGGATGCTATCCCGCAGGTCGACCGCGTGAGACGGTATCTCGATGGCCGGTCGACCGTCGCGTTCGCGCAGAACGGCATGTGTAAGCTCTGGCCGCCGCTGGGAGAAGTATACGTCGCGACGCGGTTTGGCCAAGGTAAAGAAGGTCCGCGCTGGCTTGCGTGCGTGACGACCCATGGCGTCACGTCGCTCGGGCCATTCCGTAGCGTCCATGCGTCGCCTGCGGACGTGCGCGTAGGGTCCGTGATGGTGCGCGGTGGGGATGGCCAGGTTGGCAATGGTAGTAATAATGGAGACGGAGATAAAGACAAAGATAAAGATAAAGATAAAGATGACTACCTGGCAGCGCAGATCGTCGGTGCGCCGGGGTTAGCTGCGCGGAGAGTCGCGACGCGGGAGTTGTGGGTGGCGCAGCTGGAGAAGCTGGTGGTTAATGCGGTGGTTAATCCGCTGACGGCGGTGCTGAGGTGTAAGAATGGGGAGATTTTTGAGGAGCGCGGGGATGGGTTGGGGGATGTTGTTGAGATGTTGGTGGATGAAGCGAGTCGCACGCTGAGAGCGCTAGTAGGACATCGGAGTAGCGAGGGTATATTACTTGCGCAAGATATCGATGGGAAAGAAGATGATGTAGTGACGGGGGCAGCCGCGGAAGAGAGTCTCGAAAGAACACGAGAGGAACTTCTAGAGAGATTCTCTTCCGCGCGGTTGCGGACAATGCTCTACAGTGTTGGCGAGAAGGTGGCGGCGAACACGAGCTCGATGTTACAGGACGTACAGGCTGGCAAGAAGACCGAGATCGAGGACTTTAACGGCTGGCTCGTGGAGACGGCGTGGTATCTTGGAGACGAGGACGGACTACCTGTCAACGAGAAGTTGATTTCGTTGGTTGAAGACGCGGCGGTGCGAACCAGAGGTGAGTTGGTTAAAGAGCTTCAAGGTAGTCGGAGCTAGGTTGGTTGGTATGTGTGTGCGCATGTATATCATGTTATAATCCTAATGATAGACAACATTTTATGAATAGGGATTAGTCAAGGGTAATAATGGTAAATGAAGTGCTTTCGTAACTCTTCATCTCTGTTAGAGCCACTTGTCATCGTAGTCTTTAAATAGCTCTACACGCTGTATACCCTTACGGAGGTCCTTCCTCTTCGCCCCGGCGTTAAATATACCAACTAACTAATTTATCTTATCCATCTATCCATCCCTCAGGTTCAAAGCGAGCAACAATCCGAACGCAACTAGACAGTATTTCATAGGATCTTAGAACGAAACGAGTCTTGCCGTGACAGTATTCGTGCGCGGATCTGAGGTTTGGAGATGTGATAATAAGATTACAATGATGAGGAAGAGCCGAAACAGGCATATGAATAAACCAAATAAGTACTAGGTGATAAAGCCTTATAACTTAATATTAACTAACTACGAAAGCTTGTGGCTATACATACTGAACATGTCCTTTGTTCTAGACGTCTCATCTAGAACCCCTGACATCTATAGCCCATTTATACACATTGCCAAATGCTTTCTTTCTACCTATGCCGAACTCACAAGAACATACCACTGCCTCTGGTTCCTCGTTTCTAGCCATAGGTTACCGGCTGCCACCAACTGGGGTATCTCCAATCTGTCATACATCTCAGCCATCTTCTTAAGTATGATGAGGTAGATGATGTTCCACTGAGCGCCTCATGCACCTTACTCTCAAGTTCCAGCTCCTATGCCCTAAACTCGGGCTTTTCATGCAAATTCTTGATTGATCGTTTAATCTCCTCCGGGGGATCCGTATACTGTAGGTAAGGTTTATTTGTATTTTGTCCTTCTTAATTTGTTGCTTCCTGGAAGTTTAGGCGTCTGTCATGGCTCGGTAGTAGTCTAACTAGAAGTCGGGTACGTTGCGAGGGTCTGTCCGCATGATCCCCCCTCCTTTTCTCCCCCTTTCCCCCGTACGCGCTTGCGCGGGCGGGCAACGCAGCTAGTCATAAGGCAACGAGAAACGTCTTGCTAAATAGATGGGTCCGAATACCTTCCCCCTATTCCAGGTACTTGCCCAATTCCATATCCATTCGAGGTCTGCGAGGCCCAGAAATCATGCACCTAGAGACCTCTTCTAGCATGCTTCGTGGAATAGCGTTTAAAAACATGTTCATAGTATTTGCATCGCTGCTATGAAGCTTTGCGCAGCACACGGCGGCTAGGGAGGGACGCAATCTACTACTAGGAGCCATCACCTCCATGTCAATCCATATATCGGCCGATATCTCCAGATTGACAGTGCTAGTATTCTAAGGGTCTCTATGGCCTCTCATTCTGGCATATCGAAATTTGTCATACCGCTAAATTTGTAATTGTTCTTTTGATAGGCCTTGATAGCCTTTAAGGCATTTTGTACATTCGCGTATAGCTTTGTTTCTGAGGGTTGTTAGCCTGGTTTGATCAGAGTCGGGTGTTGTACTACCTTATGCAAGTCATATGTTTGTCGAGGCTTATGCGCGATCTTGTTGGTGAAGCTACCAATTTGTGAGGATTCTTAGTGGAAATGAAGTTGGTGTGGATAAGTCTTTTTGCCTTTTTTGACCATGTTTGCTCTCCATTCTTCATTGCGGTCGGCGATGTGCTTGATATATTCATCGATACCGATGAGGTCGTTGGGGGCAGAAACAATGCATCTAAGGTCGGAGTCAAGGCTGCGATAAATCTGCTCCATTTGTTGGATTTCATCGTTCATGCGAAAGGCACGGCAGGTTCGCAGGAGCTCCATCGTCCAATTGTGTATCGACATGCCTTTGAGACAGTCTTCTTCAGTGTATTCTGCGGTAGGGAGCTTTTGCCAGGCAGCTCCGGGAGTCATCCGAAATTCATCGAATAATTTCCCCAATGCGTAGTCGTTGTCCCTGAAAATAGTGTCTCGATCGTCTTGGGATAGCATGCCTACCTTCCACCAAATCTTCGCATTCGCAATATAAGCTCATCGCTTTAGCCTCCTCCCGGTGTTCGTGGGAACATCAATGACTTCGGGGTACGCGCCGGGGTTGCCGGTGCTTGAACCACATCTTCGTTGTCGTTTTATTCGATGTCCTCAGCGTAACATACCAATTGAGAGCTTTTCCTCTGTATAGCTCGTGTAAATGGGCAGTTATGAGTCTTTCACGGGCCTCGTTGGTCCTCGCTCGTTTGACCGCGTCGATGAATAGGTTGACGTTACGAAAGGAGCTTCGGTTGGGAGTATAGATGAAGCATTTGGAACAAAAAAAAACATGTTCAATATGTATAGCTGCAGGCTTCTGTAGTTTAGGTAGGTTGAGTTGCTTGCGGAACAACGAAATTATTTCCGTGCTGTTTGGTTCCTCCTTGTGACAGCTTCATCGTGGATAGGAAGAAGAGCCATGGCTTTTTTTACGAGGTAGGTTAGGTAGTGTAGAACTGTTCTTGTACTACGGGTTGTTGATTCTCAATGACTATGGGGTCACCTCGTGCTTGCCTCTAATCCTGGGGCCTCGTTCCTGCCCTGGGGCTTCGTTCTTGCCCTTGATACCGAGCAAGTGACTCACATCTGTAACTGTCCGCAACTTTAATTTACCCTCATGACGTAGATCACCTAGCAACATACATCCATTATACGTAGGTCTAGTTATGAGTAGTACCTACCTACATAACTCTTCTAGATAATTCAGGTAGTTCCGTAGCTATTCTCACAATGACGTATTTGCTCCTTCTCTACTTAGCTCATAGACAAGAGGCAATTCATACCTCCTCTTATACTTGGAATATGTTTATATGGCATAAAATATCAAGGATTGAATATTTACTTAGGTAATTATGAGTATATAATATAGCAGGATGTTGGGCATATATATTGTGGTTTAGTTTATGTTATTATGTGCCGTAAAATGGTAGATGCGTTTGAATTGAGCTACGCGGAGAACTTGGTCTTAAATTTGATCATTCAAAGTAACAGACAAGTCTCATGTACAGAATCAACACGGCAGGCTTCGAAATAATATTCTAAAGTTCTAATATTGCTTTCTTTAATACTTCTTCCTGCTGTCCTTACGTTGAAACAATAACTAATATGTAATAGACAATGATTACCCAAGATAACTCAGGGCTAATAGCGATGGATAAATTTCTAATTACTAAATTACACTAGGCTCAAGCTCTTATACCTACCTAGGTAGGTAAAACGGACAATTATCTTAGAGGCAGGCACACTATCATTCACCAATCACAGTTTGTAGGGTTGACCTTTAGCTGAACCTTAAAAAGGTACGCCAGAGAAGGACTATTCTGATAGACGAAACGTCTGCTTGAATAAGTATTTTCTTCTTAATACAACTTCCCCATGACAAACATCGACACCATTATCACTCAGAAAATCCGGGGAAGCTAATAAGGGATGTGAGAATACCTATACTACCTACTATGTAATCGTGGCATGATGCTGCCTTCCCACACACAACCACACAACAATAAGCCCCCAAACAAAGAGACCCACAGCTTTTGTCGAATTTGGCAGGTTATCCCCGAGAAAATTATGCGATGGAAGTACTTCGGCGTGGAACTGATGCTCGGCAGAGGTTATGGCCTGGCAAGGAAGCCTTAGACTTGATCCCATTCGTCTTCTACTCATGTACCCAGGCTTCTACCTCGTCATTCAAACCTGTTTGGCTGTGTCTGACAATGGGGGTCGACTACTATTCACCGCATGGTATCGCATAAACTCGGAAATGCGAGTTTGACGGGCCGCAGCTGCAGAAGACTACATACTTCTACGATTGATAGTCTCTGAGTCGCCGAAAATCTTCTCGTTGCCTGCAAGCCGTCAGGGAAGTGAGGTTTCGTGAGTATTTCGTGGAGCCGAGCAAGCTAACTCGGCCATGGGCTATTGAACCTAGACAGCCTGCCAGCCTGCTCTTTGGTGAGGCGTGGAGGTTACATTAATACGAGATCGATATAGGCCGTCGACGACAGGGTCGAGAACTTAACATACGTATTATATCCCCCCCGTTCCCTGGTACGGTTCTTCCACTTCAGAGAGAAGTACAAGTACGAATGAGTACTAGGTAACAACACGCTTCGGCTAGGCAAATAGATGCTACGCCTCGTCTTACCTCGCACACCATCGCCTTTTTCGCTCGTTAGGCCTCAAGAGTCAGATAGGGCCTGTCACCCTTTCAGCCCGACGAGCACTAATGCACAAGCTTGTTCAAAGGGCTGACCTTATCACGGCCTCGTACTATCCTCTACACTAAAGTCTGAGATCATCGCTGCGCGAACGCTGTAATACACTATGCAAATTCTCAGGCTGAAGGTTGACGGTTGACCGCCTTTAAACGCGTACAAGTTATACAGCGATCACGTCCCGAGGGACTTCGGAGCATATGTCAACTTGCAATGGTTTTTTGAATGCTAAAAAAACTTGCATCTTCTCACGTCCTTATACTGACGTTACGTAACCCCGATGGAGCCTACGTTTCGGATCGCTAAAGTGAGGGCCTAAATGCGGTATCAGGTAATTGTTTAACATTCTAGGTCTCTTGTGGAATCGGGATATCTACGTCTACGACATTAATCTCGATGCATCAGTTAAACATACACTCAAGAAAGAAGCACGCCTACAGAGACCGAACGTTGTGTAAGTTGAACTTGATAGAAGCTTCCCGGCCTCTATAGCAAGCTCTATGCTGTATTTGCGTTGTGGATATGAAGTCGGAGATTTCGCTCAAGCTAAGTCTACACGGGCCTCATCGCGATAACCACAGACAATCAGATCTGAGGATTGCAACACGATATAAGTGTCTTGCATATGACGATGTCAAATGGAAATCTCCGATTGGTTATGCAGATCGGAGCGGATACACCAAGCATTGTCGTTCAACGTCTTATCTGGTCTTATGAGCACAATTAAACAATGTCTAGACGGGCCTTTCAATCTGAGAGGATGTTGAACGGTTTGTCTTGAAGTGTCTCTATGGCCAGCCGGGCTCTCGCTAGGAGCCGCGAGCGGTTCACCATCCAATCAAACAGAAAAGACTTTCTTACGAGGAGATCCGATTTTCAGCCTCAACTCGCCAAAGCACTTACAACAACGTTAGATAAGGAATCGGACAGTATTTAGGCGCGCTATGCAAACACACACACGTATAGCAATTATCTCATTTCCGTAGCTCGGCCCCTTTCCAAGTTAGGACTACAATTACCTATCAGACAGCATTGCGAATTATACGTGCATGGCGTGGCGCATAGAGCAAGCCCAAAGCG
Organism: Daldinia vernicosa; assembly: GCF_022497035.1. Lineage (NCBI taxonomy): Eukaryota > Fungi > Ascomycota > Sordariomycetes > Xylariales > Hypoxylaceae > Daldinia > Daldinia vernicosa. The sequence continues at coordinate 215,535 of NW_025953964.1, read as the reverse complement.
GTCGAAAGGCTCGGTCTTTAGACTCGCGCCGAGCATGGAGAAATTGCTCAGCCTTTTTAATCTCGAAAGCCGTCGATGGGACCATGACAGCTAGATGCTAAGGCTACCAGGTAGGAGATCTCCGTGCGCCGCGATTTGACATGACAGATCCGGATCGATCGGAATCTGCTGTGCGCTACTAAATCGGATCCTGTCATATTGGCCCCAAGAGATCCGAGCTTTCAACTCTAATCTAACTTGTAAACAGAGACGATGCTGGAAGCGATAAGCCCCATACGGTCCCTTAATATTATCTATCCCCCAGCATGACCAAGCATTGTCCTCTAAGGTAGGTGTGATAGTCAATTGACACTGCGGGAATGCGTCGCATACTGCAGCCTGCATTGCCGAGACCTGACTGGCTGGTAATCGCTGGCTGGCTAGCTGGCTGGCTGGATGGAATGGTAGGCTAGGCCTAGCCATCATCCATGTTCACATTGCAGCATGGCTTTCGTGCAGCCAAATTCCCCTAAACATGTAAACGATGGCTTTTTATATGCTGCAGCAACAGGGGCGCTCGTTGAGGACCCCTCATTGTAGGGCCGGCGGCAGTTGAAACGAGATCCCACACCGCTGGAATATATTACTAGGTAACGTATATCGCTTGTGCAGAGCCTGTGCAGAACCACGTCAGCATTGACAGCAGGGGCGGCACGGTACGCGACGGGTAAATCAGCCATCCATCGTGGTCGCCATGCTTAAGTTGCTGCAAAGCTTGTAGAGGTCTTGGAGATCCTGCAACGACAATGGCAGCGAATAGCAGGGATCTACTAACCCTGTTGCGTCTACACGTCTTGGGGGGATAGACGCCGACCGAACTGTCGACGTATTACACCAACTGTGGCTTCACAGAGCTTCCTAAAAGCCATACCAATTCGTCTTTTACTATATCATGCATGATACGGTCCGACCCGACTCAAATTATAAACCATTAGGATATGGCATAACGCCTCTTTTCCCGAGATGGATTCCTGGGCATGGATATTTATCCCAAATGACAGTTGGTGGGTTAATGCTACAGGAATCTTGATGGCGTACCCTCGTAGATAGCTTCTAGGATACCACGTGCGTATCAGAACAAGCGATGAAGCACGGTACGACATGTCAGTGGGCATGGCAGACAAGCGGACGAATAACATGCCAATGTCTCTGCCAACAGAGGGAAACGGGCGGCGCTATATGCAAAAGAGACATAATCTCACCGCAAGACAAGACAGCTGTTACTTGAGTCAACAAACGCCTGTAGACTTGTCAGCACCTGACTAGCCGTCCGCCGGGATTCTAGATCAGGAGGTCCCGGCCGAATCTAGCTGACGGGCATTACCTCAAGTTAAGGCTAAGACACAACAACAGCCTAACGACGGAAGGATATATTGCCGCGTTGGTAGTATTGCTCGTAGATGTCAGAGTAGCACCGCCATATACAGCTTCTCTAAGAGGTATACCTATTTCTTCGAGAGGGGAAAGACGGACGTGAGGTCGAGTTGCATGTCATGGGCAGCGTGTGAGAGCCATCGCAATGCGTTCTGTGCAAGTACGTGTAAGTTTCGAATCTATATGAGACTACGCACACTACGGCCGGCCAACGGCATGAACGAATTCGATCATCTCGACTCTCCACGGTCTCCGCAATCGTTGCGCGCCAGGGACAGCCGAAAGCTAGGAAGCTGAACCATTGGAGGGTGGGAGAACAGCAGCTATGCTCGCAGGGGAAACTAGGAATAGTGGATTTGGGGGTTATATCGCAGCCGTGTTATATGTGACAATGACAGCGCACACACCACACACCACACACCACACACACACCATAAACCACAGGCACACAGACGCACACACGACAATTAACACAACTACTCCTCAGGGCCAATCCGCTGTCTCGGTGGCGAACCTCGGAACCAAGCCCCTAACCCCATCACAGAAGCAACAAGAGCCGGCGTGATTAGCGTGCAGCTCTCTCGAAGGGTACTGTAGATCGAAGTTCCCAGATCAAGAGAACGAACGTGGTACCTAGCGTTCTTCTTTTTTTTGCACGTTTTCTTTTCCTTGTTAGCTGCTGTTAGCTGCTGCTGTTACTGTATCTTCGGTTCGAAGGTACTGTACATGGCACGTCTACCGGTCTACCACACTTATGCTATGCGTGTGGAAGCCGGTCGAGACTTTTTGCACATACGACTACGCGTATCTATGTGTAATACATATGTGTGTATGTGTGTACATACATACCTACATACATACAATGCCGGACCGCAAGGCGGTGAATCCGGTTTCCGGAATCAGGCCATAAGGGCCATCCAAGGAGTCGTGCCCTTCGAGTTTCGAAACTCGAAGCTGCTTGTATGTAAGTAATGTACCTAATGTATGTGTATATGTAAGTGTTTCTGCGTTATCTGGCAGGCTGGCGGAAAAAGCAGGCAAAGACGTGCTACGCCATGCCATGCCATGCCATGCTATGCGCCGCCTCGTCTTCACGCTCCGCTTTGCTCTGGCTTTACTTCACTTTTTATGCACAGTATCAACTTGTCGCCGGGGTACCCACGGAGAAACCGCGTGGCCCTGAAGCACAGCATAGCTTCTGTAAAGTGTGAACCTATTGCAATGCGTGTACTGCGTATAATGTCATGTATGTATATATGTATGTATGTATGTAGATGTTAGGCATCTATCAGCTTAGCTTGTAAGTGGTAGGGATATACTAAAAGAGAAAGAGAGAGATAACTAGAGAGAGCCACAACACGCTTCATGTTTCACGCCCGAAAACATTCCAGGGGGGGTCTCCAGAAGAGGGGGGCAAAAAAAAAAAAACCCGTGCACACAAATAAGTGGCTGGCATTATAGACAACAATGACAACAATTCATCGCCTGGAACTCCCTCGTTCCTTATCGGGACTGGATTCGACGGGCGAGCTCCGCAGTAAGCTCGTCGCGATGTAACACGAGTCGGTACGAAATCTACTACGTGCTACTTCGCGGCCTTGTCGAGATTAATACTAAACGATGCTAATAGCGTAATAGCGATACTAAAACATAACTAGTACCTGAAATCATGTACGAATTAGATATGCGGGCCGTTTCAACACCACCACCACCACCGCCGCCGCCGCCACTGCATGTCATTGTTAGAACGTTTCAAACATGGTAAACGTGACCTTCGCAGTGGGAATATCGCAAAGACCCTGCGGCCAATTGGCAATTATTATTAAGGTACTAAGTAGATCAGAAGGTAGTTTAGTTTAGTCATGAAATATCGTATACGGATTGCCTTTTCCTTGCGGGCGTGTGTGTCATTGATTTTCGCCCACGATTCCCTAGCTCTTTTTACCAGTGTCCAAAACTTTTCCATCCCTCTCTTGCAGTCCCGCGCCTAGATGTCATCGACTTTCTGTAAGCTTGGACTCTGATTCGTTCCGCGCTCTCTCGCGTTCATGCTCCTTACGCACTTGAACGGGGCCAAAAAGTCTTTTGGCCGAAACGTTTTACCTAGCATGGCTAGGGCGTGCTTCTCGGAAAGTACGGTGAGGCGCATCTCTCTCTCTCTCGTGCCTTGTTGTACTTTGGTATGTTTTTTTTATCCCTGGGTATCTTCTGCCAACTCCTCGATCCGTTCTTCTTCTCGCGGATCCCCGTTTCCCAATCTGCCCGAACCTGCAGCCAAGTTGCGGTCAACGTAAAAATAATCTGTAGTGTCTCTTCCTTCCGTTAGGTATAGTCTCGTGCCCCTGCTTCGGTAGGGCACTATCGTCGTAGTCATGTGGCGATGGTGATCGAAAAAAAGACAAAGTAGAGTAGAAGCGTTCGTCGTCTCGAAGCGCATGCGTAGTAAATGTATTGACTTGAGTTAGGTATTTTGTAAAATCAAACGAGCTTCAAAGCAACACCCCCCAACCCCCTTCCCCTTTCCCCCATGATTTCTAGGTTTTAGTCGTCAATGTGTCAATATTACGAAAAGACATGCCCAGTCGTGGTTTGGTATCTCTAGTATTAAGCAATTACCCGCCCCGGAGGCCAGGAGAAGGTAAACCCTGGCCTATTACTATTTGTTGTACAGTATTCCCATTGGTGATAATAGTAAATATGTGTTTGTAAACATGCTTGATGCGTCGCGCGTTTTAGATCGGTGGATTCCCTAAGGCTAATTAGTCGTAGAGGCATGGTAGAATTCCCCTCTCTCCGTTACTTCTGCCGAGTCGATAACATTTCATGGCTAATTCCTAACTCGCGGCTTCCGATGTAAAGTAACGTATTATGGTATTCGACGGCGGTGCTGAGTCGTCTTCGTCTTGTTGTCACTCTGATCCTAGAGTGTCGATGATGGTGGCGTCTGCTTCTGGTTACACCTCAACCCTGAAGCTGCTGCGGATAGATGGTGTCCCCGGCCCCAGGAGCTGAAACTCCTGGCGGGGACGCTGATTGCTATAAGTTTTCTTCCCCAACATCCGCCACCTCTCCCGAAAGCTGCGCGGCCCGCTCTCGGCAAGCCTGAGGAGTAAACCCGGGCCCAACTTTGTTGGAAACGAAGCGCCACTTCTCGTTTTCGTAGTCTTGAAGCGCCGTCCGAAGCTTTTGGTCCTGTAAATTTGTAATTAACATCCGCATACCTGCAAACCCGCGTAAATTGTGCACGCCAGTCGAGGTGAACTTACTGTCTCGTCCGTCCATTGAGTCGTCTTTGCTTTGAGCTTCGTACAATACCGGACTTGGAGCGTACCCGAGGAACGCCCCGGGAAGAAGTCTGCGATCTGTTTCCATGTCAAGCTTTTGTTTTCCTTCAGGTCGATAAGTAGTGCGTCATCTTCCGGCGTAAACTTTAGCTTCGGCCCTCTTGGCCTCGGTGCCGGCGGTGGCATTCCGGCTTGTCCTACTACGCTCGGAGCGCCACCCCCAGCGGCCCCCATGCTCCCGTCACCTTCGCGTCTCATCATCTTCGAAGGCGGCCCTTGATCTGGTAAGCGGTGATGATGGTGAGTTGGAGCTGCGCCGGCAGCCTGCGCATATGAAGCCCCCATAGACTGCTGCATGTTATCTAGATCGCCCGATTCAAGTTCAGACATGCCACCGGATAAGTCAAGGTCGTCTGGACGACTACGTTTCGTCCCAGCGCTATGCGGCTGAGTAGGTGTCATAGCCGGGTATAACGGCGGACCAACCACGGAGTGAGGCGACTGTGTTGGGCCGTAGTGCGAAGGCTGATGAGCCATATGGCGAGCGGCCGGGTGGCCGCCGAGATGCGCCGGATCCATTAGGATCTGGTGGTGATGGGCGGGGTGATGCTGCGACATGGTGTGATGAGAATGCGACTGCGCCGATTCATGTAAACTCCCGTGTCCCGCGTGCTGCATTGGATTTCCTCTGTGGTGATGCGTGTCGTATGCGTGTTGAGACTGGCTCTGCTCGCCCGGATGCGATTCTTGTGGAGAGTAATCGACATTGTAGTCCGGTCCTACTCGATAGTTGCCCGCCAGTGTGCCGTCGATGCATGGGTTCCGCCAGAGCGAACCGCTCTGGACGGTCGCCGGAGTCTGTATAGAAAGAATTTGATGGACTGGAGCCCCTCGGGGCTGCTGCTGTGCGGGCGGTTGTAAGTTGGGAGGGCGAGTCTCGCGCGTGGGATCGATGATGATGCCCGTCCTGTCGGATTGGGGTTGAATAATTAGTAGGCTGAGCACTTACTTGCCCAGCAGCCGAGTACATATGCTGTTGCAGTAGTAGTCGTCGGTGAGTTGGTCAGGTGCGGGATGTTGTAGGATTGTGTGGTGTTAAGGTAAGATCGTCTTGCAGGGCGGCGAATATCCGTAAGCCAAAGAAATAAAAATCAAGTTCGGGGCAGCCCGCGCAGACTCTTTAACAGCTCACTGGGACCTAAGCTTGGCCGAGAGTATGGGGATTCGTCCCTTTTCTTGGATTCCTTAGCTGGGTCTATTATATGGTAACAAAACGTCAAAGTGGAAAATGAACAGCAGCGGGCAAGGGATGCATTATATCGTCTGATCTTCTTTTCTCGTTTCTGTCCAAGCAGGGACGAGCTAGGGAACGACCCGCAAGTACTATGACAACCTGGAACTACCTCTCTTTTTTCATCCACAGGTTAAAGCACTTGACCTGATTTGCCATGTGCGAGACAAGTATCGTTCCTGAACGGGTGTGGAGATTCGGTTACCTCGCCCGGCGATGACGGTAGCATAATTTGGTGATCTTATGCCATGGTCAGCTTGCCGGATATAGAAGATACCCCAGCCGGAGGTTATGATGCAACTGGGGCAACGATAAACCCACAACGGGTGAGGTACTCGGACACTGACAGGGTGAAAAAGTACCAGTTGTCTTCTTGTGACCCTGGTCGAGCCTTTCCCCAAATAAGATTGCCAAAGGTCTAAGTAATTCCAAAGACAGGAACGTCTGGAAAACGCATAGAAGCTTACAAAACGAGACGGCCGAATAGAGAAATGAACAGCTGAAACGGGACCTACCGCACAGTTGGGCAGTGTCTGTACACTACATAGAGCATGACAAGCGAATTATCGAGGTGGGCCGCACCCAGGCTCACGACAGAATTGGCCCCTGTTCAACCTTTTTTTCACCCAGGGAAGCCAAGGCAGTGGGCAATCCCCGGAGGGTCAGAATGCCGGTTGACTGGATGTACTGGATGTGTATGTACGTGTATTAGGTGGCGCGCCCAAGCTCGGCTGCTAGGGCAGTTAGAAAGGAATGGGTCACTCTTCTCCCTCGTCCGCTTGGAGGGGATATATTGGAACTGGGGTGGGCTATAATAAGAACTAAGAGAGCTCTGATCCCTGACACGCCATAGGGCGAGTGAAATTGGTAAGGTAGCAAGTAGCCACAGAACGCGCTTGACAGATTGCCGAGCGAAAAACAAGGGAAAATATGACACTAGAGCCACTAACGGTCTGCTCCCAGGATAATCTGGCAGCGCAGCAGGCTACCTGGCGACCTCGAAGTCGCAACACCCATGTATACTGGGACCTGGTTTCTATGCGGTTTCTATGTCAGCAGATTTATCGAGCTATGCTGGGACGTGTAGGGATATGTAAGAGGTAGGAGTAAGGGGGCGTCATAGATGGAGATGGGAACAGAAACAACAGCGGCCAACAGAGATTAGCAGACTTACGTTTCGGGAGATACTATGATGAAGAAGAAGATGATGATGCTTGGATCACCAAGCGGGAGCGATGGGGCTTGAGATACTTGGCGGGATAGCTAAGCAGGGTCATGTTGGACACGATTCTCTTTCCTAGCTCTCTCTCGTCTAAGGTACATGTCAAGTGACTAAAAGTCGTCATCGTATCGTTAATCTAGAAATGATAATGATACCACGCCGAATGCTAGCGACGGTCCAGAGATTGGGGGCAAGTGGTTCCAATTCTCTGGATCCCGGTTCTAAGGCATCGTAATATTGCGCGATTCAATGCGATTGACGTGGGAGGTCCAATGGGCGGTGGGACGTCGAGGCTGGTTTAGGTTGGGACCATTTTGAACAACGGTGTAGAGCTGAGGAACCTAGAAGAGACAGGAGCTTCGGGGGATGGAGCTCTCTCGCATGAACGAAACACGTTTCAATACCTACAAGCAATTAAAAGATCAATTATGCCATTTGACCATCATGTCGGCTTCTAGAAGAATGGAAATTGCTTCTAGGGCGTGACCAGGGGTGTTTCAGACGTCTGAGCCGCCCCGTCTGGTACTAGCCCATGTGGAGTTGCGACGTCGAAGGAGAAGCGCAGAGATGGCAGTTTGACGATTGATAATTGATAATTGACAATTGAGGAATAGAAGCAAAAGTGGAATTACAACTAAGAGAAATGATGTCAAGCACGTCGTAGAGAAAGAACTGCAAGATCGGAAATTGCAAGCGATCTGCGTATACACTAGGCAGGTACGGAAAGTAAAGTTTAGTTAGACATGTACATAATACGTAAGTAGTGTAGAGTTCGGGCCTAATCCGAGGGTAAGGTTCAGAACTATCCTCAACCGGGCTATTATTAGAAATCCCCTAACCTAGTGTATAGCTTAGGTAGGTAATCCGTACCTAGCTCTTATACTAGTTCGATAGCTACCCATACCTTGCTTCGTGCACGGAAGGAAAGAATTAAGACCCCGGCACTATCAAATATTTTGAATCTTTTTTTTGTCTGTGTCGTTCTTTTGGAGAATAGGAAAGGGCATACGGAGATGGAGGCGTCCGTAGTTTCTGAACGAATAATTACATATGAACTAAATTTAGTTTCCCCTTAACTACCCCTGACTCCTGAGACCCAACTGATGTACGTCCTTTCTTACAACTACCGACGCATTACACATAAACGAGGGCAAATAGAGCATTGTCTCCATATTCGGATAAAGCGCAAGCCATTGGCCCGTTAATTATAGGACGCATTGTCAATTACGGTCTCCTCGGCCTTTCTTCTAGAAGAATTCTATTTGAAGAGCCCTGTCATTATGTCTTAGGTATTCCCCCCCCCTCCGGCCCCTGCATCCGACCGCTCGGGTGGGACCCAGCTGCGGCCCATAGCATGTCCTGCTTTGCATGCACGCAAGGGACAGACAATGCAGCCAATTTAAAGCTCTTTTGTCTGTTGTGTAGCGTCGCGTGGATGGAGATAGCTTCAAGTTGAAGTAACTATATTTACGCATCTCATTGATATTTACGAGTACGGCATTTGTCTTGGCTTATGCGCTATCTCCTTATCATAGCGTAATGCTATGCGATACTGCACTCGTTTCTCTAAGCGCTTAGTCCTGACAGTGACAGGAGTCTATCTACCTCCTAGGTAAGGTATTGTCGGTGAGGAGTTCGCATTGTTCATCAATGCTCTATCTTCTAACGCTCGCAAGTTGTTACCACCAACATCCGTGTCTCCTGATCTACACAACCGGGTAGCTGGTCATCAGACAATAATCCTTTTACGGAATGCCTGTCATCAACATTCAATTATTATTACATAGTAGTTTTTTTACGGAGATTCTGAGGTTGTAGTTTTCTGTTCGAGACGCGTAATGGATACAATGTTCTCCGTCTCCGTCTCCTTTATGTTTTGGACCGTTTCAAGCTCCACTTTCACATTCACATTGGAGCTCCGTGTTAAACCAAGAGACCCACTTCTATACCGCTGGATTGGTTTATCGGCACTCACAGCTAAAGCTCAATTATGGTTAGGAGAGATTATATCGGACTGGCCGCAATTACACGGAGCATCGCTGGATATCTCAACAAATTTATTGAAAAAATTTATTGAAATAACTCGACATCACGTACAGATTACGTATATACAGAAACCAGGCTTTAACTAACTAACTAACTCTAGTTAACTAACTGGGTAGTTAAAGCAAACTAGCAACTCTTTACTTTATCGGTGTTAGTTATACCTTTCTATAAAAAACCGGGAAGCTCCGTTTGTTACTTGAATCATACCTAAATGGTTCTATATACAACGTCAGGTAATTCAGCATCAGGTCAGCCTCATTCCAGGTGGTTGCGTGCCGAATAACCATGTCGATAATGCACATCCCACTGGGGAAACACTCCTTGACAGGTTGGCAGGTTGGGTACATTGTGGGGATCACAGACCTTAACTGTTGCGCATGGACGGCGGCAGGGCGGGTATGAAGTACACGAGTACACAGCCTGGATAGCCCTGGTTAGAAAATCTCCGCAACGTTCACGACCCTCGCTCGCCCAGAGATCCGGATAGATATTGTATTCCGTACTGGTACATGCCATGACAGCCTACAGGACTATAATACATACGACGTTACAACTTACAAAGTGGACTCTCTACATAGAATGACTAGCCAAAGCTAGCAATAGATCAAATGTCCTGATGTCTAATAGATCCGTAAGAGGATCTAACCTGATCTACACGAGAGTCCAGGTATGAGCGCATGAACGCATAAAGAAGAGCAATTTGCTTTCTTATACCCTCTTCGCTCGATTCAGTATGCCCATTTCGGCCGCGCCATAACCTCGGCACTACGTGCGCCCCAAGCTTTTTGCTTAAACTGGCAGCTCTCATCTCAACTCTTCATCTCCATTGCGGCGAGAATTGATCTCCAATTATGCATTTCGTCCCGAAGCCCGCCCCCCCTGTAAACTCACACAACTTATCATCACCCCCCACCGTCTTTCCCTCCCGCCGCTTATCAAGCTACTAACTAACTAACCCGTCCCATAGGTAGTGTAGTATACCCAAGTACGTGCGCGTGCTCATCCCGCGCTAGGACGACGAGCTAGTTGCCAGGCTCGGAGAACTTGCCTGGAGGATTTATCAGTTCTACGATTACGGATCACGGGCAGCTTGGGGGTTATCAAACTCCATCTAGGTATCTTGCTTAAGTGAGTGAGCTCGTAGGATTTTAGGTATACCTACATCGCTACGGGATTGGGCAGCGATCGTGACCTCTGCTTTTGCTTTTTGTTTTTTCCCTCTTCTTCTTCGTCACCGAGCCCCGGCTGCTTTCGTCAGCGCAAAAGTTGGGGGTAGGAGGGAGGAGGGAGGTAGGATAGCTTACCTAGCTTTCATGCGAAGTGCCTGCATACGGTAGTAGACTATATGCGACCAACCGGTCCCAGGGACGGCCTCCTGCGGCCGCTTTCTTAACCACTTTGCGCCGCATCTACATTCCCCATCTGGGTCTGGCCTGAGCTAATAACGTCGTCCATCAAGGAAAAATCTATAATATACCGAACAAACTTGGTCGCTAAAACTCCGCTACTCCACCCCAGAGTCGGGTGCGCAATCCGGATCGATGCTCGAGCGGGCAACCTGTCAAAATCGTGCAGGCTTATCAGCCTTGATCTCCACATCCGCCTCATTTGATAATTGACGGGCGGGCACGAGCTCGGCGTGGTACATGTCTTATAGGTACCTGGGCTGCTGGGCCGAACCTGGCAGCCTGGGTAGCATTTAGCCCTCGAGGATCCTGGGGAGGGGAAACAGGGCCCAAGCTTCCTTTTAGAACAAGATTATATCGCAATGCGGAATAATGGTGATCGCAAAGTCACGCACACGCACTTTCGGTTCCGAGTCCATGGTTGTGGGGGTATTATCACATTCTCGTATACATAAGGTACTACATATAATAACATAACATGTAGCTGATGTTACAATGAGGTACGTACCGACCCGGCATAATACCTTTGAGGTAAGCAGATAGAAATAGCAATATGAGTTTGAAAAAAAAAATACATATCAATGCTCTCTTTCTTAGGTCAGAGCTGAGCCTTTATCCCTGAACTTCGTAATTCAATCCATTTTTCTTAAACGCCATAGAAAAATACTAGCAAGCACACCACCATCACATCGCCGGTTTTGGAAATGCTATTGTAATGCATCATTTCATCTCATCCCTATTCCTATTATCATCTCCCATTCATAGATGGCGATTTGTTCTTCCCTCTATAGCCACCCCTCAAAATAGTCAAGGTAATTAAGCGAAGTTGTCGCTCCTGTCAACACCCGGGTCTTCCATCTCCGTGAAGTCGTGGAAGTGCTCCGGGCGATGCTGATCGCTATAGAACGGCAGCGGCGTGTCAAGCTTGACGTGCACCGGCTTCTTCTCCAGGCCGATGAAGTTGCTGCCCATAAAATTATAGTTCCACTTTCCATCCTCCGGTACGAGGAAGAATCCTCTGTACCGCGGGCTGAGCAGCAGCTTGCGCTTAACTCCCATAGAAGTTGTAAATCCCGCCGGCGAATCGCTGCCGAGATCCTTATTTTCAACGCCCCATCGGTATCCCGCGGGGGTCAACGCCCAGGCAGATAGGGAGACGGAGCCGGGCGTGAAAGACACATCAACCGTCACGGTCTTTTCCTTGTCCCACTTTTGATGCCGGTCGAGGTTCTGAGCGTGCGTCGTGACGTCAACCGCAGACATGTACGGAAGCTCATTGCCGGCCATAGTGTGGATCACGCCGAGAGGTTCCATATTCGAGAGATATTCATGCTGCGGCAGTTGGTGAGGCGTTTGGCTATAGCGTAGGTTACCTATTTGAGGAACCATGACAATACAACGGATCTCCTTAACTTGGTCATTATCTGGCGCAGAAACGCCGTATAGGTACCCTGCAATTTGTACACGAAGGTCGGCAATAGTAATAAACTTCTTCAGGATGTTATTAGGCATGACGTAAGTGATGTCATCTAAATCATTGTCGACGGAAGAGACGTAGATGTTGTTGGCTCGGGTTCGCAGATTCGAGGTAGCAATGGCTCTGGTTCGCCATTCCGTCTTAGACGAAAACTTCTCCTGTTCAAATCTTGACGTGGTGGTGACGATAAGCTCTTCACCATGGACGTTCTGAGTCTTCGTAGTAACGGCAGTAATTTGCTGCTGCTCCTGCTGCTGCTTCTCAATCTCCGCAGCCTGCTGTCGTTGCATCGACGGCGCAGAGATCTCCATACCCAAGATGATATCTCGGACTTCGCTACTCGTCAAGCTAGAGACGTTGACATTATTCTTCTTTCCATAGTCGTGCAGAATCAAATCTCGTAGCTGCGTTTCAACCTTAATCCAGTCTTCATCCGACAATGTGGGCCAAATATGGTGCACTTGAGTTATGACAGTCTTGTCGGGCCGTAGAATGAGTTTTGTCTTGTCCGGGTTAACGTGAAGTGCACGTAGGATGAGAACAAGACGGGAGAACGCCGTGTATGACGAGATGCTCTTGAGCCATTCATCGTAGAGGTTGAAGAGAACCATCTGAGGTTCCGTAGCACGGAGAATCATATCACCTAATTTCTCGACTTTCATTGCCGCCTGGAAGGGTAACTGCAGTTCTGACGCTCGAATAGAGATGTTCGGGAAATCTAATAAGTGAACCTCGAGAGGATCCAGCAGGCCCTTACGAGTAACAATAAGCTCCTTCGGCTGTTCTTCAACTGGTAACGATCGGATGAGAGCTGCAACTTCTTCAGCCGTTTTCCACTTGGCTAGCTGACCGAGACGCTTTTGCCCAGCCCAGACGCTAGTATGAATGATCTTTAAGAACAATTGACCAGTTCGCGGATTGAAGATGAAAATTGCTCCGTTGATTGGTTTTGTGGTCAAGTTACCTTCAAAGGTCTTGTGGATAGTAACTCGGTACACGTTGGTATCGTCGATGAAGAGCTTTGTCTGATTACTGAACAATTCGGAGTAGTTCTGGGAGTTGAGGAATTCTTGGTTGCTCTCCGAAGCGTAGAGTTGGAGACCCTTCCTGATACGCTCACGGAGAACGTAGAGTGCGGGGTTGGCTTTCATGATTTTAGCCATCGCCTGCTGTACCAGGACCTTTAGACCTGGGAAATATTGTCCGTAGGCGGAGTACAGGTTGTAAGCAAGATCAATACCAATCATTAGACCCGTTGCTGAAGGGTAGATACTCATGCTGTCCTGAGTGTAATCCAAATACTTCGCACGAGTATAGCGCTCAATGTCGTGCGAGTCATAATCACCATATCGAAGCTGGATATCAAGCCAGAACTTGTTGGTTGTGGTAGGCTCGATTATGTCCTTAGTGTCGTGCAGAAGAGATGGCCGAGTGACGTTCCATTTATTGCTAGCGAAAAGTAAGATATCTGCGCAGGAGCTGTTCATCTTGTACGACTTTCGAGGATGGATGGTTTCTTTCTGAACCGTTTCAATTCCGAGAGACTCTAGCTCCTGATCGAATACCTGGCAGAAATCCATGACGACGGACTCGTGAATCTTCTGCCACAAGTGGGCACGGAAAATCTGAATAAGGGAGATCTTCAAGGTGGGAATTTTACCGTGTAAGAAGATACCTGTGAGATCGAGTTGGACTTGGAAACCGACATAAACGTTTGCTCGGTTTATGGTAGGCGACCACCAAAGAGTAAATCGACGGTTGGGAATCTGGTTTAGACCGGATCTCTGAGCGTTGGTTAACTTCTTGAATTTCATGGATTCTTCAAAACCACTGTTGTGGAGCACAAGATAGTCATGTCGCAAATAGAGCTGGTCTTTATCGACTCGGAAGCCTGCCCATTCTGTAGCTTCTGTTTCAAGAGTGATGTCTTTGACAGCAAAACTATGGGTTTGAGGGACGAACTGTGTAGCCCCTATTTTGCGCAGGAGGAGGCACGGGATTTCACTCAGGTCTCCAGATATCTCAGCAACCAGTTGTGAGTGTTGCTGCTTGGTCAAGACGCTAAAACCTAGCGAACGCGCAAGGGAAACAGTATCCCAAAATTGAGCCGACTGCTCAGGACCGTTTTGACGGAAACCAAACACGTTCCCAGGAGAAACATACCAGCCGTTGGTGTCAAGTAGGCCAGCAAGAACAGCGAGACGGACGGATCGTGAGTTACTTATAAATAGAGAAGGAACATATCTTTGGTCGACGTCAAGTTTGCCGAGGGCTTGGAGGAGTGTATCGACGCTTGATGTATCCTTAGTACCGTTAACAATTCGACTAGCCAACCGCTCCGCCTCCTCTTGTTGCAAACTTCCATACGCTTGCTGGCCAGTCTGCAGACGAATAACATGCTGGCGATTATAATCATCAGAGTCGTCTTCTTCTCCGGAGCTAATCTCCTCGTCCTCACTGATTATATCTAGGAGGTCTAAGTCGGCGTCGGACCTTTTCTGAAGGTCAAGCTCAACCGCAAATCTAACCAAGAAGTTTCGAATCTCTGCTTCATGGTTGGCCTGTTTTGTGGTGCTGGTATGGGTTTTATCTCCAAGCCAGAGGCCAAGGAAATAGGGGTCAACTGGCACAGCCTTTTCGGGTAATTCGAAGCCAGAAGATCTAAAGAGCTTGTATTGATTCCTCTCTTTTGGCTCTAGGGCTGCAAATTCTGCGGCGGTCATTTCGACGGTTTCATAGTGCCTGGCTGCTGAACCGGTAGATTTTGGTGATGGCGATGCATGGTAACGACCGAATTTCTTGTGTTCGCGAGAATTATACACTCTCCTATGTCCATGAGTATTGGATTCCCCACCCTCGTTAGTAAGATCCTTCTTATGGAATACCAGAATATGGTTTGGAGTGACAACGAGGTCCTCCTGGCGACCTCCAACCTTAATACGGTAGAGGCGATCCTTGCCATTGACTATATTGAAAGCGCGTCGTGGTGTTCCATCGGGACCTAGAAGCAGATCTCCCTCCTTGACGTCCTCGACAGCGATCTGAGTGTGATCGTATCGTAGCAACTTTGTCCCTTTAGCAAGACAGGCCTTCTCCCAGAACAGACCCTCCCAAGAGGGGAAGCCCGTGGCTTTAAACAAGGTGTGCTCAAGGATCGTTTCGACACCGCCAAGGGCCTGGATGACATCTGAACGGTATGCGTTTAGGTTCCAAAGCTTTCCGTCGTGACGTTGGCTCGTCCACCAGAAGGGGTTGCTCTTCATGAGCTGGTAAATCTTGAATTCGCTTCTAGTTCGGAAGCCCTTGTCGAAACTGAGCGTACTCCTGTCCTTTTGGAACAGAGTGTTAATACGAGGCAATCCACGGTCCCAGCTGTCCTCCAAGTCTTCCAAGGTCAAACGTCTGTTTTGCTGGTTTGCCTCTAATCGCTTTTGAGAGTACTCAGTCCAAACCCTCTGCGAATCGATAAATTCGGCTTCCCACGGGATGATATATCTGAAAATATTGGGAATGAGCGTCTCCTCGTCGTGCGTCATACCAGCTCTGAAATGACTAACTCCAACGTCCGTCTGTTGCGAATAGCGCTTGTCGCTAGCTGGGATAA
The DNA here is from genome assembly GCF_022497035.1 of Daldinia vernicosa. Taxonomy (NCBI): domain Eukaryota; kingdom Fungi; phylum Ascomycota; class Sordariomycetes; order Xylariales; family Hypoxylaceae; genus Daldinia; species Daldinia vernicosa. The sequence goes on along the minus strand of NW_025953964.1, from coordinate 199,792 downwards.
GAATGTGCGAACCAGAGATCATTCCGAGACCACCAAGCTCCTTTGGTGTGTAGAAAACGGCGGGAGGAAAACGTGACGGCATCTTTGAGTTCAATCCGATCTTTACCCGGGTCTGAATTTTGGTCTCACACTTAACGATGGTATCCAACAAATTAACCGTCGATACAGCAGCCTCACGGTAGTATGTGAAAAGCGCAATGAGGGCTGTGTTCCACTTATTGGCAATCTTAGTGAAGGTTGTTGATCCCGAAGACATTAGAATTTGACGAATTCTGTTGTTGAATTTCTGGATGTCTTCCTCCGTAACTTGTAAAAAGGCATGCGCCGTCCTCTCCTTCGTGGTATTGTCCACGAGAGACCAAACACTATCCTTGATAGGGAACTCGTCATTCTGATTCCTGATCTTCGGTAGAATGCGAACCTCGAATCCGCACATGGAGAAGAGCAAGTTTGGATTATCACGGCTATAGACGCTGGCGAAGGTATCGTCCCACTCAATCGTAGTAACAGATCGAGGGAGACGGTTCTTCAAATCCCAAAAGACGGCTCGGCCAAGGTTGACGTCGTGCCTCATCAACCGCATACGGGAATCTCTCGGCCAGCATTTCTTGCTCTTGTAACCGATGACGTTCTCAAAATTCGGGTCGGGCTGCTCTGTTAGGAACCGTTGGATGAGATCTCGCGACTCCTCCGCCGAGAAACGCAAGAAAACCCATATCTTGTCGATATATCTTGTATATAGACGGATAGGGTGCTTGGTCTCCGTCTCACGGTCGCGGAACTGAAGGAAATCATTAGGGGCGGATGGTGGGCCGGCAATTTCGCTAGCTCGGTTCAAGCCGAGGAGTAAGAGGTCAAGAACAAGTCCGTAGTACTGGAAGACAAAACCAGAGAACTGAAGACCGCGTATCATACCGTAACTGTTAACATGGTTCATGTCCTTGTAAGTTAGCTGTACGTTGTTCTTCGAGCTGATGTAATCTGCCAAGTTGTGATCCATGATCAATCTTAGGAGTCTGTTAAGGAGGGTGAGGTCTATCTTTTCATAGACCTTCGAGAGCTCGGTTTCAATCATCACGTTGCACTCGCCATCTGCAGTCTCCCAAACCTTTTCTAAGTTGTTGATGCCCTGAGCCCACTTATACACTAGTAAGGGTGGCACCTCAGAATCCGAAGGCTTGATCCAGGCAGGGAAGAGGTGTCGCTGATCGGCCTGGTACCAAAGATACTGGTCAAGGTAGGCATCGCTGATCTTTTCTATCGGCTCTATGTCGTAAACGGGATTGATAGTGCTGTAATTGTCGTTCATATCAATTTGCACTTCCTTGAAGGCTCGCTGCGTGAGCAGGAACCGCTTAATCCTCTCTAGAGTAGTACCGGGGCTATCATAAGCTTGTTCAATCAAAGCTAACTCTTCTCGCTGGCTTTGGTTGAGGCGACCTTTCACGGAGTATGCCTCTCGTAATCTTTCGAGAGCAAGGATTAATATTTTCGTATCGTGTTTGTACGATACACTTGGGAAGGGAATCGGGGTAAACTTTCGCGATTCAAGCCAGTGCACCGTGGTTGTGTAGATCGCCACGGCTTCCTCGGACGACACATAAGGTCCGTCCTTCATGTAATTATGTTGCCTCTCTTGTTCGGCCTTAAGCCAAAGACGTGTCAAACGACCTACATTCTTCTTCGCGACCGTCTTATCGACAGTAGCACCTCGTCGGATACGCTCACGGTTGTAATGAGCAACCGAAATCCACCAGTCTGCCTTCGACTTGACGTAGCGGAGAATAATGTTTTCAATAGGTGCAGGTAAGCCGGGGACTTTCCATGGAATGTTACTCTTCCAACACCTCCAGGCTTCGGATAAGTGTTGAAGAACAGTGTTAACCTTGTTTTGTTTGATACCCTCGGGCATCATGTCCATTAGATCGGCCATTACGGAGGCTCGGAGTTCAAGGTCGAAGTGCGATTCAACACGTTGCTTGGTCACGGTCTTGGCTACACCTTTACTGTGGCGTCCTTCGAATTGACGCGATAGCAAGTTTCCAAGCCATCGCTCAAGAAGGGGAATAATACCTCTCATGAAGAAGAGCCAGACACGCCAGGCAGGCGCCCAGAAACCACATCCAGGGCCCTTACCAACAGGCCCACTGTTGAACCGATAGTAGATAAGATGCTTCAGATCTTTGCACGACCGGATCTGATGCATGAGCTTATACTTGTAACGGTACATACCAGTCAGCTGGCCAACATGGTTAAAGGCGTAGAGAATGCCGTCCGCTAGTTGGAAAGCATCAATGTTACCCAAACGGTATTGTACCTGCGCGTCGACGATGAGCTTCGTGAGGCGTAATATTTCACGCATTAAATGGAAAGCATTTCCGAACCGCGACTTCTTTCGCTCCTTCGTCGTTAGCGTTTTCACGGGCTTAAGATTAAAATTGTAATCTAGATGGAGGTATGTAAGATTCTTTCGGTGAATTAAGAGGTTCAGCATGTTAAATCCCTGCCGACAAACTTGAAGACCAGCTTCAACCCAGTCAATCGTCGTCTGCTGGAAGAACTTGGTCTGCTTCAAGCTCTTTAGGAGACTTTGGCGATTGAGCGCCTTCGGCTTCTTCTTATGAAGCTCATTAAGAACGTACGTCTTGAGGAGCTTCTGATACGATACTCGGACTTTGACGGGCTGCTTCGGAGGACAGTGCTCAAGGTACCACTGCTTCACAAGCGGGACATCTTGCGCACGCACCATACGACCGGACCTACGATCGAATGGGAAGGGAGCCCACCAGAGGGCAATAGCAGATGATGTATCTTCGGTGTAGAGATCCTCATCGGCTAAGAAAGGCTCAACACCGGCTGGTAGTTCGAAAGTGTCCTCTTCGGGCTCTTCGAGGTTCCCGGTGCCGAATATCTCGTCCTCGTGGCTAATGGTAATATTCTTTGGCGCAACCGAGCGGGAGGAGATGGGATTAATCATAGGGTCGAAATGGAATGCGGGCAAATTAGGGTCTTCAGACTTAGTATACACGATTTGAGGGTGAGAGTACCAGTTAAACTGGACGCTTCGGGGAAGAGAGTTATAGAGGTAAGGATAAGCGACCCGGTACTCGGTCCGGATGGGAAAGCGGAAGATGATTCTGTCGATGGCGTTGAACTCCCCGAAGTCCTCATCGTTCGGATCAATATCCTTGTACAACGGTTCGAACCGAGGACCGCCGGGCAGTGCAACGTTTAACGCTTTAGCAGTAAGGAAACTCTTCAAATCAAAGAGGTAGAAATAGTTCTGGTCGACTATCTCACTTAGTAACGGGCGACTCAGTCGGTGAAGCGCCGCCATCTGCGGCAATGTGAGATTCCACTGCTTGTAACTCGGCCCATTGACATGCTCGGTATCAACTAAGGGCCGATGGTCATAAAACCATTCATAAACGGCAGCGTCTTCTTCCTCGTCGAGCTCCATCTGAATTGGTTCTAACGGTTCCACATCCTCAATATTCTCCGACCAAGACAGCGGAGGTTCTTCGTCATCAAACGGCGGGAATCTCATCCTCTTGAACAGTCTCCTGTCACTCTTCTCCTTTCTCATCGTCAACCACATCGTGGCCCATTGCGCGTGGAATACGGGCGGAATAACTCGAGGAATCTCGTTTACGAGCGTGAGGCATCCGTTGACATGGTATAACACTTTAACTTCCCTTGCCGATTCCCACGGCATAGGCATGTTCTCCAGCAACTTCATGACCGCGTGAGGCATGAATTTTAGCGCACCAAGATAGCTTCGCTTGTCGCTGGTGTACTTTTTCTGAGAAACGTCACCAATATCCTTCACGATCTTACGTAGATGCTCAGGAGGCATATCAGCCTTCTGAGTCTCTACAAACCCTCCCTTGCGCTTCTCGCCAAAGCGATTTCGCTGATTTCGAAGCCATTCCTTCTTCTTCTGCGCAAACTTCGCGGTCTGCAGGTCGGTTGGAGGCCGGTATCCAGGGGGGGGAGGAGCTGGAGCTCCAGGCGGTGGAGGAAGAAAATCTGATGGGGGACCTGGTGGAGGAGGAGGCGGCGGAGGAGGTCCCCATCCGGGAGGAGGTGGAGGAGGTTGGAAAGACGACATCTTCAAGTTGATGATTATCAAAATTACGCGACTTTTTTTAGATGCTGTCGCTATCGCGGCGCGATCTGTCGCGCGAGGATGCTAAGGACGCCAAATACAGCCGGATAAAGGTGTTGGCTCCTAACAATCCTGAAATAGAAAATTAGAGTTAATGTTGTAACGGGGCGCGTCGTCTCCCTGATTGACCGACGCGAAAAGAAGATTAAAGTTGTTAAAGTGATGGAATGCCTCAAAGGTTAAACTTTGTAGGGGCAATTTTTCCTATGACCTTTTAGTCCCCACTCAGACTTTGGCAAGCCGGGGTTAGACTCGATCGATTACATAAGGAACTTTGTCGGCAGGTGGTCACGTGGGTAGGACCAGGTGGCAGGTGGCTTTCGGGCTGGCAAAAGAGGCTAGTACTTGTGGCTAAATCAGAAACCCCATACCACAATTCTCATTGGTTCAATCGATAAGCGGGCTAAAGATCCATCCCACACATCTCTTCCGTAAAAACACCAAAATTCATCCCTCACAAAAAAAAGTTGCAAAGGAAGAAGTCAAACCATTCCACCAGCAACATCAGTCAAAATGGCCAACAACCGAGTCACCTACCGCCGTCGCAACCCGTACGTCTCCCAATTTGATTGAAATATTCATAAAATCCGAATAATTCCTGCTCCTAGGATCGCGTAAAGCTAACAGGTCGCTTAAAGGTACAACACCACCTCCAACAAGACCCGTGTCGTCAAGACTCCCGGTGGTCAGTTGCGAGCTCTTCACATCAAGAAGCGAGGAACCGCCCCGAAATGTGGTGACTGTGGTGTCAAGCTCCCCGGCGTAAGTACCTAATTCAGTTATTTTTGGTTATTTTAAGGAGGGAAACCGAGAAGGGAACCTAGGAAAATTCGAACCAACACCGACTCCTGCGACAACAGCTATCATGTTTCTCTTCGGCTGAAACAATTCAGTATTACCAGCATAGAATCGAATTTGCGCAACTCTTTTCCACTTGAGACATAGATTTTACGTTCGATAAACAACATACAAAGACTCACCATTCAAACAAACACGAGCGTGTCAAACCAATACTAACTATCCATATTAGATTCCCGCCCTCCGACCCCGTGAATACTCTCAGATCTCCCACCCCAAGAAGACCGTCCAGCGAGCGTACGGTGGTTCAAGATGCGGTAACTGCGTGCGAGACAGGATCGTCCGCGCTTTCCTGATTGAGGAGCAGAAGATCGTCAAGAAGGTGCTGAAGGAGCAGAGCGAGGGTTCCAAGAAGAAATAAACTACCGAATGACTCTGGGATGGAATGGTTCGGCCTTCATTGATTTGGTGTTCAGAGGGACAGGGCTGCATGTCATGCGAACGGCTACTGAATAGCCCGCATCTGTTTCTGTTTCTAGGGCTTCTAGGGCTTCTTCTCATGGTCTAGATGATCGGAATGGTATAAACGACATCAGGACTACCACTGTTTATATCGTTCCTCACATCTGCTATGCTGTGACACGAATACCACGACTTAATGGACATAGGCTATTTTCTAGTCTAATTTGGGCGGCGTTGCTGCAAGTCTCGGGGCATGTCAGTATTACTTCACTACGCTCCCCTTATTTCTGAATGAGGAGAACACGGGCGTCCTTCCCAAATCGTAATATTTCCAACGCACAAGAGCTCTATCACTACAGTTTGCTAGTGGTTTCTATTGCGAGACCGTATGTACCGCCGAACCTAAACCTAATACGTAAATGATGTCTTCTAGATTTCCCAAAACAACTTGTGTACGAATAAGTGTCCTGTTTGAAATAAGTATGAAAAGGCACCGTTGCTATTCGATGAGTCTAGTATTTCTTCAACTGCTGCTCTCAGATACATCACAGAGTATGGTAACTATCAAATTTGAAAGTTGTTCCTTTATACATTCCTTATAATTCAATAACATATCCTAGCTAGTATGAAATTGTAAAAATGTTTAATATGGAATTATCCAAAACTATCACAATAGAGAATGAAGCAAAGCAGGATAAAGGTCTATCTACCAGTTACAACGTTAAGATTTGTGCTTATGTGGATATAACACAGTGGAAATGACAAAAGTATATACTGTACAAGCTTCTCCAAAAATGATGACGTTCAACCCACCATATTTTTGCGCAAGCTTCCAGCTCCTCCGAATGAAAGAGAGAAAACTCCAGGTTGTTCAAGGGGTAAAGCGCGATGGAATTTTCCGCTAGAAGCTAACAAAATTAATTACGGCCATGGCTTCTACAACACGAGCTTGTCGGCCTTTAAATCGGCTTACCACGACTTTGCGACAGCCGAGTCTTCAAAGCCGCTGGCCACTACCCACAGCAAATACCCTCCGTACTACAGCCAACTACAGAGTTTTCCCGTACGCGGCATCGCAGTTCCACACTACCGCATCGCGTCGCGCAGACGACGAACAGCCGTCCCGTGCCGACCTTTCGGCCCTAGATGTGCTGGGCAATACGCCGGTGCCCTCCACTTCCGTAGACGTCTGCACGTCGAACGGCTTCTTCCTTAACAGCGGCGCAAGAGTCACAGACGGCTCTGGCGTCCTCTTAATTAACGGCGAGGCATTCGTATGGCGCCCGTGGATACCTCGCGGCGAAAAGAGGCTGCTGAATAAGAAGGGGCAATGGGAGGTGCCGAATGAAACCTTTGGATTGTTTGAATTGCTGTGGCCCCGACCAGGTAAGAGGCGAAATATAGCTATACATTGGTGGGCTTGTTGCTGATCAGTAACGTACAGATTTATTAATACTCGGCCTCGGTCCGGATATCCGGCCTATAAGTCCTGAACTGAGGAGGCATATTAGTAGCTTAGGTTTGAGGGTAGAGATTTTGGACACGGGGAATGCAGCTGCGCAGTACAACTTGTTAGCTACGGAGAGAGGAGTTGAGGATGTCGCGGCTGCGTTGATACCCATTGGCTGGAGAGAGGGCGTGGGGGCTGCTTGAGCGACGTATATGATCGTTCATCGTAAACGTCACACCTATACGGTTCACTCGGGCCTGGAGGTAAGAGTACGCATAGAGAATTATGCGGTTCGCAGTATCGTCAGTCTATGATGGTCTTATTCTGTTCCTAGTTATGGGTCGGACCGTCGCTTTAGTCTTATCCTAGGCTATAGCATTGCCCGTAAATATGAAGGTCTAACTGGCAAAGACTGCATATGTACCTAATATAGGCAAGAGGTCGAGGCAAATATGTACTATATTGTACTATGAGGCATGTATACTATATGAAAACTCAAATACCACTGGGATGTATGTACGTATTAACACGACTTGAGTCGGGAGAGGTGTTCAAGTAAATCGTCAACGCTGTTATTTTATCGATACACTTGGAAAACTCAATATCGTATAATCTACCTGATGTTATCTAGATATGAATATTAAGATAATTCATAATTCATATAGAATCTTGTTAGTTGTACCATTATTTTGTAAAATGATTCGGACGGATAGCTCGTCGCCGTCTTGGCGAAAAAAGTCGGGGAGTACTAAAATTTTTAAGCTTGAGTCATTTAATATTCTAGAAAAGTACAGATATCTCTTTTCGTCTTTTGAGGTTGCCTCAACCATCTTAATGTCTCATCTAAGCCAAACCCGGACTTACTTAGGTATTTAATCAAACCTAGATCAGCCTTGCATATTGTGGCTGATCTAGCAATTTCTTCAAGTTCTAATTGGTCAATGGTAACAGTCCAATAACAGCCTTCTTGGGCAACACGTTGAGGCGCTATGACGATTCAGTGGCTGAAAGGAATATCGATTTATGACATTATTTCTCTCGTCCGATATAATTGGTCTTGGCCTTTCGGGTGCTAAAAGTTTAGCTTAGCTTCAATGTTCCATCGAATCCATCGAATTGTTCATTTCACATGTTATGCTGTACAACTATAACCAAACGGGTGATATCTTATTATTAGATTTCGCAGTTACCTATCTGACAATTAATGGTTTTTTATTTGTCTCGCATCGCACCACCGTATATATATTTCTTTAGGGGGGCCGACATCGTTATCTTATTTTTCATTATCTTCTTTGTTGGTTGCAGCCCAACGAGTGAATCACCTTGAGACGGGATTGCGATCCATTCCATCGTGGGAACATTGAAATATTGCATGAGTCGCATGCCATCTCCTCTCTCCTAGAGCCTAGAGGGAGGAACTGATAAACTCGGATCGTCACTTACGACAATACCCTTGGGCATCACTTACAATACCTCACATTAAAGTCGTGATTTCCCATTACCTCCCAAGTTAGGTGCTCATCTTTTTGACCGCAGGAACTTTTAAGTGGTAAGCCATATTCGCGTATTCAATCTCTTTACCTACATCTGTCCTTGAAAACGGCGCGCGACTCGGGTCAAGGTCCACTGCTATTGCCACTTTGAGCGTATCGCGTTTTCCATTGATAATTGCTTCATCTTGTACATGTTTTTTATCGCAGGATTGTGTTGTTCCCAATGACTTATTCTTATGCAGCCCACCCTTTCGTCAGATACGGGCGAAACGCCCCGGGCCTCGTTATCATCTTAGTGGGGAGTGTATGGTTTTTGTATCGACGAAATCGAATGGCCAAGACCCGGGCCAACGGGGCCGAGTCGAAAGATGCGAACGCCACAGATCCCCCACTGCTCCGGAATCACTCCAAGATAGCCTCATATACTGCACACCGGAGCGGTATAACTTATCCCGGCATTCGTGTCTTCTATCGTCGCCATCCCAAAGCGGATGAGCTCCCCCAGCATCCAGCTCCGTTACCTCTCTTGGTATTTATTCATGGCCTTGGAGGTTCCATCGCCCAATTCCACCCCCTTCTCACCAGTCTCGTCAACTCGGCATCTTGCCTAGCTGTGGATCTACCCGGATGTGGTCTATCCCAGTTTGCCCCAACGTCATGGAATGCGTACACAACCGATGCACTAACCGACTTACTCGAGACCATCATCGACGGTTATCGGGAGAAGGATCAAGGAGTTGTACTAATCGCACATAGCATGGGGACCGCAATTGCGGCAAGAATTGCTAATAAGCAGTCGGCCTTCTACTTACGGCCCCCTTCCCACGTGATGGGGCTAATCGCAGTATGCCCCGTGTCCGGGCCGCCACCGCCGCGGGCCGTGCGTAACATTCGCATGCTACTTTCTCTTCCAGATTTCATCTTCAACCTCTGGCGGGCTTGGGATAGATGGGGCGGCCCCGAGAGCGCCAGCGTTAAGCGTTTTGTTGGCCCCGGGGCAGATCTCGAGGCCCGGCAGCTCCAAGACAAGTTTAATAATGGGAGTCGGACTCCGGTGTTCCGTCGAATGGCATGGGGCGCATTGCCGACATATTCTAAAGACGGTAAAGTCGTCGGGGGCATGTTTGGCGAACCCACTTGGGCCGGCCTAAGTATTCCGGTCTACCTTATTGGTGGCGAGTATGATACTGTCACGCCGCCCACAGAAGTAGAAAAGATTCGCAGCCTTCTCGAATCAGAATCCTCTGAAGGTAGTTCCCCCGATAATATGTCTAACACTAGCGAGGTGGGTGCAATTGTGGACGCCGCAGCCCCAGTGAACACTACAACGGCACCTCGAGCCCATATACCGGAATCGATCGAGGCAATTACCGACGATGATTTTAAACGGAAACAGCAGCAGACGTCAAACGTAGAAGAGCATTATGAAGACCCTACTACGCCTAGGGACCAAGACTCCATCGGCGGTATTCCTGCACAGCCCCAGCACCCGGCTAAGGTCGTTAAAGTCACATTGTTGCCAGCCGGGCACGCTATGCTTTACATGCCAACCACGGTTCGCACTTTAGCAGGGCTAATAGGCGACTTTATGAATGATCATATCACCGGTCGATTTTCACTGTAGGTTTACTCTTTACATCAGTCTAATGCTCTCGCCAGCTTAACTTATCGCGGATAGGGGGTGGCAGCTACAACATCTCTCGCGCGACGGCAAGTGGGACGTTAAAAATCTCGCCAAGTGGAAAAGCGTCCAGCCCGTTTCTAAGCCCATCGGAGGGGTCTTCCGCGCAATGAAGACACTCCGCGAGGTCGATGAAGAGCATTCCCCTAAAGTCTTCACGGCTAAATGGTATGTTTCAGCAAACTACGACGGATGGATTCTTATTAACTCTCCGTAGGGGCCACATAATTAAAGATATTATTGATATAAGTCATGCAGATCCGGTTTACGACCCCAAAAGTTTTGGAGAAGGGATCAAGTACCACAAGTTCCCGACGGTATCTAAAATCCCACCAACAGACGCGGAGGTGACTAGCTTTATCAAACTGGTGGACCAGATCCGGGCGGAGCAATCGGAGCGTGCGACGAATGAGCAAACATTTGTCGGTGTCCATTGTCACTACGGATTTAATCGTACCGGTTATTTCGTCGTGTGCTATCTTGTTGAGCGTTGCGGATACGGAGTCCAGCAGGCCATCGAAGAGTTTGCGGCTAAACGGCCAAATGGTATCAGACATTCTCACTTCCTCGATCGCTTGTACGTTCGCTATGCTCCTGCCATGCGGAAGTGATAGTATGGATTTATCACATTGCATCTCTGGGTCTAACAGGCACTATTCTTCATCGGAGTTGGTTCATTTGGTATTTAAGGATATTTTAAAGCTCGGGTTTAGAACTGGGAACTAGGGATATCAGTGGTAGGGTGAGGGTTTACTGCTATACCTTTTTCTATTTTCTCCTTCTTTTCTAGTGTCTACCCTGTACGACTACCGGAGCGTTTGTATCTCAACGTATAGGCGTTTACCCAATAGAGGGCTGACTATTTGGTTTACTCTGCGTTATGCTGTGCTCGTGTTTCTATCGGGGAGGTTTTTCTATTGGGGATTTATTTCTTGGGCTATATGTATGAGACTATGCTGGAAGGTGAAGAGACGGATTCTAGTTGCGATAAATGTGAATATCGGCGGTATAGGGTAATTAAGTCGCCTTTGTCATAGTTTGCTACGATACATACCCATCAAATTACTTTGAATCGTTCCGAGAGATTATCCTAACCTTAGTATTTCCGCTTCAGAGATGCGAGATAGAAAGTACCTACCATATCACTTTGCACATTTAGAGTTGCTCATGGCTTATGCGTTAAACAAAGCGCTGCTTTTACTTTACTCTAAACCAAAACAGAGGGGTATTATAAAGCGATGAAACCTACGCGATGCAATGAGATTCTGGAAGAAACGCTTGTGTCCTCTCTGGGGAATCCAACCTGCGCCAGCCTGAGAGTAATGCGGGAAACCCTACTCAGGGGTAAATAACTTCCACCACCACGATACCCTATGCGTCACTGAAGCCTTAGGCCGATTTCTCGTTAGTGCCGAGATGCTCTAGAATATTCCGGACTCGAGATTGCGTAGCTCCTTCTCATCGGAGACTTTTATTCTTGTGGACGAAACCGGCGTACTTCCGAACTCTCCTCCCGATCCGGTGCCTTGGTTGGCCAGGTAGCGGTAACGCCTGGGATGCGTAGGAGTGTGGTAGGAAGTAGCCACGTGTTCTCCGATTGAGTCTGGACAGAGCGCGTCTGGGAATAGGGGAAATGGCTGGCGCTTGCCTGGATGGACGAGGGGGCGATTTTCCCCGATGTGGATATTTCCTGGCTGCTTGTCACTATCGCAGCAGTTGCTGATGCAACGCCGGTATCTCCGACATTGCGTGCGCCCTGAGAGTTGCTCGCCACTTGTCGGCTCTCACTGCTTGGGGCCGCATGAAGTGGTGTGTAGAGAGCAGGATTGGGCTGCTCCCATGCAATCCATGAAGTAGATCTGTGCTGATACGCTTGGGGATCCTCGGGGATGGTTAGTACCTAGCTGCGCTAATAGGAGGATTTATACGTTGATATGGGCTTACTATAATAGTGGCAACTCGCCGCCAGGCGCGTTGGCGGAGAGTTTGAGTTGCGACGTTCATTGTGTGTCGGGCCAGTAGATATGGTATATCGATGTAATGGTGAGAAGGAGTGACCGGGGGATTGGGAATACGGATTGATATATATGCGTATACAGTTCCCCTTTGAAATCCCGAGGTACACGTAGAAGATGCTGGATGTGTTTGCTTTGAAGGAGGAGGTAGAGCCAACAATCAACTCTGTGAGAACTCTAAATATGTATTTACTAGTGAAGAAGAACAGACTGCTAGAGATATGTAACTTATCCCCGTGTGTCGTTGAGGCACTATGAAAGGTTATAAAGGTCTTACCGTGAGTGGGTTCATGTCTCTTAAGAGACTACTGTGTTGCTACGTTCATAGTGTTATTATTGTAAAACCCCAGGCGCTATAATACCTATTGAATACAACTAAATTGTTTAAACAACTCTATGGATATTCCTCGGGCATAAAAGTATTGTGCGGTTGCTAGAAAACCTTACTTTTCTTTGTTCCTAAACTAATAAGCTTTAGCGATAAAGTTTGAGGGTGTCAATGTTGGCCATAGACTAGAGTTTTAAATATCATGACCGTTATAGACTTTTCCTAAAGTCTTACCGAGAGAGGGAAATATTGTAATCTTTATTAGTTGTACGAGGACTTCGAGACTGGTAAGCAGAATATTGTCCTGTGATAGTATAAGCGAGGGTATAAATTTTCGATGGGTTCTCTTTCAAAAATTTAGCTTCATCTAAGGTTTGACAGTACTTATGAAGAGCGGAGGGTTCTTTATTCAACTATATTAGGGCATGGAGAACTATGAAACTAAGGAAGATCGCTTGTGGCGGTTGTGTAGTTACCTAGGTAGGGTCTTGGATATCAAGCAGTTCTTTCACTCACTAGGTAATAACTTAGTTGATAATAAGACTTACGTTTCTCAGCTTTCTAACTTCAACCTTCTTCCTATATATCCCCTTATCCTCTAGAACTATACAATAATATAGTTATTTATAAGTGAGTAAAACATGGTAAGAAGAGTACTTAGGTTAGATGAAGAGGATACCACGGTATACTACGGTCGAATATCGAGCATAAGTCGCGACCCCGTTACTTACCTAAACTATTTCTTGAATCGATTATGAATATGCGATTTTGCTGATTTTGTATGGGAACTGGGGTGGCCCCTACCAGCCTACTAGGGTGTCTTGGTAACGGGGTCGCGACTCAACAATTCTCCTTTGTAAGACACTGGTAGGAGTCGGCCACTGAACGTATAATATGTGGTATATGTCGTGCGATATGTACAATACTTACACAATTCCATACCTGTCTTTCCCTCCAGTTAGTTAGGACTTTTTATACATTGCAGTTATGTTTACACTAACTACCTATCTTAGCAAGGATTCAAACAGGTAGGTAAGTACCTAATTACAAGCGTCTTAACCCCTGGCTTTATTTACCGCTTTACCGCTTCACCGTACCCCACGAACTTCGAATCTCTCTACCTTAGGTAGTCTAAGAACGTTCCTAGCAACAAACAACATTTAATTACAATATCAATGTTCATATTACCAACGCTCCTGCATTGTAATATTCTATAGTCATGGAAACCATGGATATGGATTCCATAGACACCTCGTCGCTCTCATCTGCCCCTCCGTCTTCCCCTCCACAGCTTCCCCAAGACCATCCGTTATATGATAAAAGCACAGCTGCACCGCCTCTTACATCCGAGTTATCTGAGCTATCCGAGCTATCCGACCTTCCCGATGCCACGCCGAATGTTTCCGACTCCGAAGAAGAGGAAGAATCCGATACCGACCCTACACAGCCCTGTGATGCGATGTCAGCGAAGATCGCGGCTGATACGCAAAGCTTTTGGCGGAGAAAGCGGAGACGTGGCCACACCTTCGAACGCTTTATGGAAGGGTGGCTTTTAGGGAGGTCAGCAGATAATAAGCTCTCAGGGAGAAGGTTACATCAAATGGTTCGAGTACTTAAAACCCCAAAGGTCCGAGAGCGCTTAGGGAAAGCTGGTATCCGAGTACAATTCGCAGGTGAAGAAGAAGATAAAGAAGAGGCGAAAGATATTGTTCCTGACCTCCGCAAAGAGCTTTCTGCTTTGGTACTTCAACCCGCCTTTAGTAAATTCGAGCCCAAGTCATTCAATAAGCCTGGTGACACGCCCTGTGCCGTCAAAGATGTCTACAATGAAGACCGGATTAATAGCGCTATCCAGTCCTCTCGGACCGAAATACAAGTCACGGCACCTAAGCTCCATGCTTTTTTAACAGCTATACTCGCCAACAAACGAGCTGGCCAGAAGTCGTATAGGGAGGCCAAAATCGACACTGCTATCTCAAATGAAGCTAGGGCATATTTGATTGTTACGTTGTTCTTGGGCGCCTACGCACCCCGACGGTCTGATTTCTTACCTTTATCTATGGGCATATATCTTTACAGCCATAAGACACCGATCCGAGTGATAGATACGTTGGCTCGGTTCGGTATTTGCACTAGGTATAAGGCTACTATGAAGCGGCTAGGTCAGAAGCCAGAGGCCTCTGGTGACGCTGACAATGTGTCTGCCGCTGGCTCCGGCGCCGAGGAGCGCCAACCCGTCGAGCTCTAGTAGTGGTCGTACCTCCTTCATAATATTTCGGTTGTTAGGATTATAGACGGGAGATTTATAAGAAGGGGAGCCCTCAGTACGTGTAGTAACTGGCCCGTCACTGTATTTACTATGGTAGACATTCCCATAAGGGAAACTCTCGATAGATGGGTCTACAGTAGATTCTCGTCAAAGGACGGTAAACTCTGGCTTGTAGATTGGGACGTGGAGCTTGCGTCTATTTGTCTTAAGCAGAATAGCGATCTTAATCATGGCTAAAACATATGATAGGAAAATAACTTCATAGTCATGCAAGAAACTATCAATCTGTATCCTCCTACATTGTATTGACTTACCCGACGGCGCATAGGCGCTCGTAATAATGTTCCGAATAATACTAATTTTCCCACCTATAGGTTATGTCAAACCACAAGCCGTCGCTAGTTATCTCCATAAATGGCGAGTCGATACCTAGGTGGGAACTGCATAGTTGGGGTAGGCGACTAGGCCATTTGATGAATGCTACCTAATAGTTTGACATTTGACACTTCATTATGTCTATAAATAGTCGTCTTGATATTTCTCCATGGCATCAGACATGGTTATTTGGAAAATAAAGAGGCCCGGAAGAATGCTATTTCTTATGTAGGGATATATAACGCTACGTTTCCCGCAGAAATCTGTTAATATGAGACCCTTATTCCTTGCTTTTGCTACCGGGGCTACGGCCTCAACATCGTATCTGGCGTGGACGGCGGACTCGTTTATCCAACACGGCGTTGAACCGACCCAAGGCTATGGCGAAGCAACTCTATATTCAGGGTACGAAGCCGCATACGCGCTTACTCAGAACGAGACGTACGCAGAGTGGTATCGGGGACAGATCGATGGCGCAGTAGTCCTAGAAAACGGCACAATCAAGGACTGTAGAAGCGATTTCTATTCTTTAGATAACTATCGGATCGGTAACAACATCCTATGGTGGTACGAGCGTACGGGGCTCGCAAAATATAAGAGCGCCGCGGATGTCATCCGCGCGCAGTTAGATAGGCACCCGCGGACTGCTACCGGCGGCTTCTGGCATCGCCAGCCCAACTACCCCAACCAGATGTGGCTCGACGGCATCTTCATGGCGGATAGCTTCTACGCGAAGTGGACGCGTTTGTTTGATGCGGAGAACGAGACCGCATGGGACGATATCGCGCGCCAGTACGATAATATCGATGCGCACACGCGAAATCACACATCTAATCTCTTAGTTCACGGGTATGATGAGAGCAAGCAAGCAGTATGGGCAGATCCCATAACTGGTGCCGCGCCGTTGGTATGGTGTAGAGCTGTTGGCTGGTACTTTATGAGTCTGCTTGAAGTTATTCCTTTATTCCCACCGCGCCATCCCGGCCGCGAACGGCTCACCCGCTACTTCACGACGCTGGCGGCCGGTCTGAAGGAAGCACAGGACGAGAATTCTGGTAATTGGTGGCTCATCATGAGCGAGCCGTACCCAGGAGCACCAGGGAACTACATCGAGAGTAGCGCTTCGGCCATGTTCACCTTTGGTTGGCTGAAGGGTATCCGGTTGGGCTTACTTGACGAGAGCGAGTATCTCGAGCCGGCGCTCAAGGCGTACCGTGGACTTATAGAGAAGTTTGTGAAAGTAGATGACGAGGGCGCTCTGAATTGGGAGGGGACTGTGGAAGTTGGTTCCCTAGGCAGTAATGGAACTTACGAGGTGAGTTTTGATCTATCTTATTTACTTACCTGTTTGTCTATGAAACTGATGTATGTATGCTAATTGTGACTGACGAAGTATTATATCTCGATACCCCTGGTTGAAAACGACCACAGGGGAGCTGGAGCTTTCATGCTTGCGGCTTATGAGATAGAAAGACGTTAGATACATATCAATAACTAGTTCTTCGATAGTTTGACGGTATGACTGCCAGGTTTATTACATTAGTCTCGTTCCGGGAATCCACACCATAACTGAGGGCATAGATATCACTTAGAGATATGCAATAAGACTTGCTCTGAGAATCGATGGGTAGAAAAGATTTTGTCGCGTAACAGCATCGTTATCCCTATAACTACCTAAGGTACTTACATATGTAGGTGCTTGCTTAATGTGCTTTCGGCAATCTGCTTCCTAAGCGTCTTTCCGGTCAAGTTATGTAGAAGACAAGCATATCGTAGTTGTACTGTGTATGTGAGCCTCGACATTTCGGCACATCTGAAAGGACAGGGGTAAATCAAGGCATCCAGGTCTTTGTAGGCACCAAGCCTGAAGGATCTCTGGCTCGATGCTACGCTGCCGGTGCTGGAGTTGAAAAATCAGGTTATTCGCGCGCAGGGGTTGAAAAGGAAAAGGGGAAGGAAATGATTTGGTCGTGTTAACGGTCGGTACTATGAAGTTAATATCGTATGTATCGCAGAGCTAAAGATTTAAATTTTTGAGCTGGGAGATCCGCTGTCTTGGGTATGAAAAGAAGAGAAGAAGAAAACTGGAGATGCGATCGGAGATATCCGATCATGAAGACCCACCAATGATTGTGGGGAAAGAGATACATAGGTACAGTAGGTAGATTATGTACCCAAGTACTTTACATACTAGCGTTTGTAAATCTTCAACTCTTCAACTTCAACAATGGAAACATCTTCAGTCAATCTCCAGCCGCAAAAATTTATTAAATTATCCATTATAGATATACGATGATATACGATGTTCAAGCATCCTCTTCCTCGTCGGCGTCATCATCACTAATCGTACTAGTGCCTCCTCCTTGCGCCTCAGCGACAACTTGTGTTTTCACTACCTTTCCCTCAGGCGTCACATAAATATTTGCGACGGCGTCCAGACCCGGGAAGGGTTTGTATTCATAAGATAGCTCGTATTCCGTTTTTCCATCAATGGTGATAGTTCGATTATGACCAGTAAATGTCATATCTTTGCTGTAGTAGCCTACTATCTGGCGGCCGTGCTCGTCACCGTTGTTGTCGAGCAGGGAATCGTAGATGCTACCGTTCTGCGCCAGAATACGGTTAGTGTGTGTCTGGCCGGAATAGTCGTTGACAGAGTAGAGGATGTTGTAGGCTAGGTTATAATCTAGTAGGTCTCGCTTAGAGTTGGTTGCGGCAGCCGTACTTGATGATGAAGTTGAGCTCTCCCCAGGCGAGTCGCTAACGTTTCCGATGATGCTTCCTACGTTCTTCCCGAGCGTCGCGACGATAGGATTCAAATCAATCGTGTTCAGAACGTCCCCAATCATTTGAACAACATTGCCGAGTCTCGCTTCTAGCTCTACCTTCGCGCTCACGTTCTCGATCTTTAGAGACACTCTGTCGATCGAAGCGGATACACCAGCTGTAAAATGCAGCAGATTTAACACGCTGGCGTCGAGATTTATCTTGGCGGTTATGTTATCGACCTCTATATCGATCTCGCCTACGGAGACGGAAGCATTGAGGTATACATCTGGTTCCTCGGGAAGTTCGACGCCGGGCGTGTCTGCCGTTTCGTAATTGACCGACTCTGGATCACCGCGCTTTCTGAGATCATAACCGATATAGCCCTCGCCTTGTGCTACGCAGAAAGCTAGCAGCGAGGAGCTACAGAGCAGCGGGAGTAATAAGTGGTTACGCATCTTATCTGTTGAGTGAGTGTATGGCGAAGCGACAGCATCTTACAAACCTTCTAAACCCCGAGGGCTACTGGCACACCGATCTCATATAAAGTCGAGTGATGCATGCGGGCTATTCAGGCATCAATACCGCTAGTTTTATACCCCTGCTTAATCTAGATGCTTCATTCCAAGTTTTGAGAGATTGCACATAATGTGATGACAGCTCAGCTCCCGGGTTTCGATTCGATGAGACGTGCCGGAGGGGAATCTAGCCACTAGAAACCCACGTAGCCCCTGGCTAACACGGAGAATACCCCAGAACGGTCTTCATGACGATCTACTGTGTATTGTCCCCAAGTTTTCGTCTCACTCCATAATACGTGCCAGGTACCATCTAGACTATCGACAGGGATTATTCAAGCGAGCTGAACAAAGGCTGGCTCTAGCTATCGTGTGTATGCAGTCTTATGCCATAATATATCTACTTACGGGATTTTACCATTTCAAAATGGCAACCCTCCCTCGTCGTAGGTTCCGTCTGGTTGGTATGTACGGTGTTTTGAATCAAGCTTTTTAACTAACTATTTCCTTCGCTAGACAGAGAACCGTTGCCTCTAGGCCTCTTCTCAATTTATCGCCGTCTGACCAGCTCTCCAAAATGAAGCCATTCATTTCTAAGGCTATTGCCTTCGTGCTATTAGCACCCTTCTCGGTCACTTTAGCGCAGACTGCTTCTTCAACATCAGACGCCGGCCCAACAGAAACAGCATCCGAAGGGACCACGTCGCAGCCGCAAGTGACGCCTACAGATACTATCACGGGAGGAGCTGACTCCAGCACAACGTCATCATCGGCAACGGCAACAGGTGGAAGCAGTGGCGGCGATACCACAACGAGCGTCCCTTCATATGGAACTACACCACCGGATGTCCTTTTAAAAGTCCCAGAGCTCCACGTCGGCAGGATTGAGCTGGACGTGGACAACTTGAATGCGGAAATAAACCTAGCTGCGCAAATAGCAAACCTAGTGGAGCTTAACGCAGGAATCCAAGTTGGAATAACCAAGGTGAATATCACGATCGCCGACGTCAACGCCAACTTGGACTTGATAATCAGGCTAGGCAATCTAGCCGATATCGTAAACAGGACATTGGAATCGCTGAATTTAAACCCGCTACTCATTAACGTGCTCAACGAAGCTACAGATCTCGTCGACGTTGTGGTCGGCGCAGTCGACGGTCTGCTTGGCTCGATCGTCAACGGGGACTCAAAGATAAACTTCCTAATAGACAACCTCGGAAACATCGTACAGGAGGTGGAGGGCACAGCAGGCAAACTGTTAAGTACGATCGTGGGCAACTTCGAGCAGAACATGACCTATACCGGCGCGCAGGAGATTTTGGACGGCGGCCTCATCCAGAAGACATACAAATACGACCCGTTATCTGCGCTCGTTAATATAGTGTTCAATGCTGCTGGGCAAGTGGTCCAGGCGGTTGTTTTGAAGGGCAACGGGGGTAGTGGAGGTAGTAGCACATCGACAACTACGGCTGCACCTACAGGTGGAGCCAGGAGATAAGTGAAATATTAATTAATCTATTATAGTAATGGAAGAAATTTTGTATAATATAATTCTTTCAGGTGATTACTATGCTAATTACCAAAGTGATTCTGCGGCTACCTGTTATACTATACTGGGTCATTAACCCCTATGTGAGGTATGATATTACCCCTTATCAATATGCAGGCACGATTTCATCTACGAAGGTTGGGACTAAAGGTCTTGAACATATAACGTCGTATTTAGACGACTTCTACTTCATCGACACTGTATCAACCACCTGCTAAGCCAAAGGTTGGATAGTGGCCTGTACACTAAACCTGAGTAGCTCGTCACTAGATATACGAGACATTTGGTCCCGACCTTCGCTATAGATATAATGTGGTAAACAAATTTACCTAAGATCCAATATTATCCATTTGTTACGTCTATGGCTCGGCTTCAACGACTTCAATAACTTTATGATCCACCCATGCGGCGATTGTTCGCTCGGCAAAAGCGTCCACAATAGTTTTAGGTTGTAAAATATACCCGCAGACGGGCCATATCAAATTCGTCAAGTACGACTTTTTATACTCAATCATGAGCTCCTCGTCATTCCTGTCAAGCTTCGGTCCGCCTAGACTGTGCAGAGTTGACAGGTAGTACTCCAGTATTTCCATCTCATGGGCCCGCCGATCCTCGACAGTCATCATAGTCGACACAAAGTACACAAGATCGTGGAAGCACGAGGCGAAATGGAACGCCGCCCAGTCTAAGAAGCGTATGTGTCCGTCAGCCGTGAAATAGGTATTTCCCATGTGCGTGTCGCCGTGAAGCAGCGTGCGGAACTTGGGATTCCGCCGAGAATAGTACTTCTTCTGCGCTTTTCTAACACGTGCGCCGTCCATTAGATACTCCGGCAGCTTTGGCCTCCCAGGCTCTCGCACGACACTGTCCCAGGTCTCCGTAATGGATAGCATAGCCGGGTCGTAATTGTTATCAATCCCTGGATATTTGTCAGTTATTTCATACGTCAACCCGAGCTCTTGAAGCCGCTTAACATTATACTTACAAGGATAGTCCTCCTGACTCTTTCCCCAAAACTGAGCATGCAATACGGCTATCTGGTGAACACCTTCAAGCACCGTCTCGAGAGGGTAGGAGGCAGCCTCAGATGGAAATGTGCACCCCTCATGCACCAAGTCTGACATGATGGCGATACCTTGCTGGTCGCTTCTTCCTCCCCACCAACCCCTTGGGTACCCCATATGCTTGATAGCCGGCGCAATCTTTGCGAAGAAGTCAGCTTCGCGCTGTGCCATACTTAGAGTCCACGGCTGAGATTCAAACATGGCACGGTCAAACACCCCCTTAACACAAATGTGCGATGGCCGCGAGCTTGGGTCGGCTACTTCATTTTCGTACTCGATGAAGTAGAACAGTTTGGCGCCCGTGCCGAATATGGTTCGTGTCAACGAGACTGACTTGATCTTGTGTCCCAGCTTAGACCCCAGCCATTGAGACGTAATATCGTCAGGAAGTGAAGGGAGCTTTTCGGTAGACATCTCACTCTCGTGTGCCATATTCACAGTCCTTGAGAGGGGAAAGGGGGAATCTTAAGGGCACTGATGACAGGATATGCTTGATATAAATATGAATTGCAAGCTCGAATAAAATATATTCTAGCTATAATGACTTGAATCAGCGGTGTAAGCAAGTAGGTCAGGCCTTGCCCTAATTCATACCTATTCATACAGGTACATCAAAACTGTCTCCGACATAGCTCGGGATATGGAAGGGGAGCGCGATCAATACTAGCTCCCTGCATGTAAGCCACCGACCTAGTGACTTTTTATGTGGCTACCTCGGTATTGATTTTATATCATTGGATATATGGGACGCTAATTGTCGCTATACGCTTCGGATCATATGTTTTGCTTACTTGGTCTTAACTATGCCCACCATCATTCAAATATTAACATGATTCTTGGAAGGCGGTACTATAGTCATCTCATCAGAAAACATATTTCGTAGTATTCACGGGCAGGTTACCCCCCTCCCCCCCTCATGAGAATATGTTTTTTAGCTCAAATTTTATACTGTCAACTTGAAAAAATGTGGTGTGTTAGCATTTACTCTATTAGGAAGTACGAGGTTTCGGGCAATGAAGTGAGAGCCCTTGGATGTTGTTACATAAACAGAAATCTCGAAGTTCAATAGATGATCTAACTAGTTGCGAATGAGCTCGGGGGTAGCGAGGCTTACGACGCCAAAAACTGGGTAAAGAGCTATTATTGGTAAGAGGCTTGAAGCTGTTATGAGCTCGTCTTAGTATAATTGCTGGGTTGAATACTTAATGGTTCGGCCATTAGTTAGACTCAAGAGTTTGCTACGGCTCTCTAGTATATGGAACACGCATTTATTCTTACTAGTGGCGTTGCCCGCCCGCGCAAGCGCGTACGGGGGAAAGGGGGAAAATGGCAAAGGAAAATGTCGCCAATTGCGGGGCGATTCTAAGGATCTGATTGGTTGGAAAAATTGTGGCGGTACTAATAAAATACGGAATGTACCTAAATTCAAAAAACATCTGGTGCGTCACTCTAAGGAGAGTGTGCTACACAAGAATAGTCTGGTGATAATTAACGTTCGAATGAAAGCTCCAGGCATCCCGCGGGCCCGCATTTGGTTTACATGATGATAATTTTCTTTTCGGCTGTGTTCTACCATGTATATTCGGGATGTAGCCAAAATATCAACCAAGGCACCTAAGGTAGTCTCGTGAGATCCTTAAGCCTGCATAAATGGCCTCTTTTTAATTTATATATCAGGTATTTCGTGCGTCCGGTGCCCGGTTGACAACAAGTCAGGGCTGGAGTCATTCGTTCCCTGCAGCAGGATGGAATAAGACGGGCCAACAAGAGTCAGTAGCATGTTTCGATGTTTCGATCTCTCTTAATATGCCCATATGATTTCATGCTCTTCCCATAGTCCAGTTGAGCCATATTTGAGCATATGTTTCCTTATTATTGAAGGCGAATACTACTCGTCAAAGAAAACGAACACAGCTCCCATAAGGTTTGTCGGGATTGGTTTCCCGTTTCCATCGGCGATGCTAGGTAGTACTCACAAGAATGAGCTGGCGGCCTAACCTGACCGACTGCTTATGAGTAACTGCATGTTTCCGTTCTCATTATCGTCCTTCCCCTCTCTTGCAGTTTTCGTGCGCAAAGGAGAGCTTCAAGCGGCATGTGCCACGAGGTGTGCCGTATCGACAACTTTGCCGTATTCGGCGACCCAACTCTCAATAGCTGTAGGTGGCATTGCGCATGCCGTCGGCAATGCCGGAATTATCATCGCTATTTTGTATACTTTACCATGTCACGAGGTAGAACCAAACACCATAACAACAACTTCGTTGTTACGCGAGGAATTGTCGAACAAACCGCTATACCATTAGAAAGTTATTTAGTAACAGATTTTATTCCATTACATTTTATATTAGATAGATAGAATATCTGACAGGAATTCTAACCTAACTATCGAGCCTCCAGTTCGTATACATACTAACATGTCCTTTGTTCTAGATATCTCATCTAGAATTCTGGCACGTTAGACCGGATGCAAATACAAGCTGTTGGGTATGGCGAGGTCTACCGGCCGGGACACTAGGTTTCCTCTCTTTTCTGCTGCCCTTGGTATCGGCCCTCCGTTATGTTGCCATCGTTCTAAAATTTATGTACTCCCTCGTGGTTCGCTTTAATCATGGCGCACTCGCAAGCTCGTGTAAGCGTTTCTACGTGCTCGCAGGCTTGCACGTGGGATCTTTCCGAAGTCATGTGCGCGCTAACGTAATTACTGAGGTATTTCGCAATGTATTTCCTTATCAGTTTTCTTATCAGTTTCCTTACATAATACAAAAAGTTTGAGCGCAATATTCCTTCGGAAAGATTATGTAATAAACCCCTCTTTTGATTCAGTAATCGTAATATTCACGAATGCTTCACTTACACAGCCCCAGCACGTCGCTAAGGGCTTGTCAGGCCCCCATTTGATTGATTAGGGGTGAAAGAGACTGTAATCTAAATAGAATGGAATAGTAAGTCCCTATAGACAAAAAACGCAACACAATAACCCTTCGTAAACTCAGGGCATAACGTCATATTAGTCAGCTGCTTAAGCTAGCCAAGAAGACTCTGGGGGTCAAAATATGATTCATAGTTGTTCATTCTCGAGTCACTTCTCGTCTTGTCTTGATCATATCATCAGCACAATGGAGGTTCTGCGCCTATGCGAAAACTTATACGAAACCCGTCTCGTTATGGCTAGATATAGATTAGTATGCCGAAAGGCAGACTGTCAATCGATTTGTTTATTTAATTATCTGTGTCACTCTCCTACGATGGAATTGACTTGAATATTCGTATAATAATAACTATTGCTAACAACGATACTCTTAATCACGATACTCAATCACGACATACAAGGACTAATAGCCAGCATGGTGGACACAACGACGACGAACACAAGCGCTGTGTCGGACCAACCGCCCCTAACTATTGCGAAACCCCCTTCCTTCTGTAGACTCTGTAACGCAGAATTGAGTGACCAGCAAACGTGGAAAGCCCATCTCAAAAGTGACGAGCAGTAAGTTAATTCCCATACCGTACCTAAAAACTGTTAAGCTAATGCTTCGATCGCAGTGTCTACAAGCTTCGACTAAAGGTAGCAGAGCCCGGCAGCGTCACATCCCCGCCGCCAGCTCCTTCAACAGACGCAGATCAAACGAAAAGCACAGCGCCGTCGCACGCCCGAAGGAGAGATGAACCTGATGTTGGTGCCGACCAAGACCAAGATGCCGCCAGCGACACGGAAGACGAAACAGGAGATGAACTAGAAGACGAATTAGAAGAGCCATCGGCACCAGATTTCGATTCTGGCAGTTGTCTCTTCTGCGCGCAAGAGTCCAACGTATTAGACGACAACATGACACACATGGCCGTTGCACATGGCTTCAATATCCCGTTCCAAGAATTCCTAGCCGTCGACCCCGAGACGGTTGTCGAATACTTACACTTTATCATCTTCGGCTATCGAGAATGCATATGCTGCGGCACGCGGCGGAGTACCATCGAGGGCGTTCAGCAACACATGGTAGCCAAGGGCCATTGCCGATTTGACATATCCATAGAGACCGAAGAATTCTACGAAATGCCCCAATCTGAAAACGCCGTGATCGAGCAGGCGCAACACGGCGGTAGCACGCCGGTACGCTTACCATCGGGAAAGCTCATCTCGCATCGGAAGAATCCCGACAACCAAGATCCCCAAGCCAAGCCTCGGCCCGCTCGCCGAGAAACACCAGATCGGCAACCAACTCGTCCTCTAGACTCGTTCACCTCACGCCCGGGGACCTCCTCGACTCCCAGCCTCGAAGTTGCCCAACGGGGAGGGAGCGGAAGCGGAAGCGGTGAAATCGTGCGTAGTAGCGAGGCTATACTTGCTGCGCAGCTGTCCAAGCTGAGAATAGCGGGCGATAGAATACAGCACAAGGAAGAGAAACGGAAACGATGGAGGCTGGAACGAGCGCAGAACATCATTTCGCTCAAGCGTTTTAAGCTAGATAGTGCTGATGGTCGGATGGGTCGCCAATTCTAGGGTGAAGCTAGTTTACGTGACGGGTACACATGTAGGAAGGTTAGCTATTGCCTTATATAAGGTGATGAGGCCTACTTACTATTGACTGGATCTATTTGAATCCAATTGAATTAATAGTAAAGTTATACCGTCCTGAGTGATAAAATGGAATAAGTTCGGAGTTATAGTTATAGGGGTAGTTATGCACTTTGAATGTATATCACAATAAACGAACCACGCGATCGTGCTTATAACTTAGAACTGATTGACTATCATAGAAAATCTAACAAACAGAATAAAAAATGTACCGTAAACCATTCCTAGATGGTAACCTGCAACTCCAGTATCCCAGTACTCATATACAAGTTTACACAATCTAACAACAATAAGAAAATATTTATCCTCTCGTACACATTTCTCGTCTCGTTCTTTGCACACAACTTCCTTAGCTCTTAGCATCTTTAAGCTAGAGCGCCATCCACAATCATTCCCGCCAAGTCCTTCATAGATGTCCTAGTGTCTAGCAGGTCAAGCATGCTGATGTCTGCTCCGAAAGCAGTGTTAAACCAGTTGCGTAGCTCTGCTGCGATCAAGCTGTCTACACCGTAGTCGGCGACAGTGCGGTTTGCGTCTACTCCCGACACGTCGATGAATAAGACTTGCGCAACTGTTGCTACGACGGCAGAGGTGACCAAGGCTTGAGTCTTGTTGCGCTCCTCGGGGCCCTTTGCAATAGCCTCTTCGAAGCTTTGTCGGAGCTCTGCAGTGGCCGAGTTACCGTGACCCTTGTTCTTGCCTTGCGAGCCGTCGTCGTCATGATGTCTCTGCGCATCTTCGAATGCTCGCATCACCTGCGCCACTCGCGCATCGCTGTACCAGCGGGGAGTAGGGCCGATGTTGCCGTTGTTAGCAGCCATCTCCTCTAGTCTCTTGTCCGCCATCTCGCGGGGGTCAAGGCAGGTGATAATGGTAGAGCCCGATAGAGGGTCTTCTTGAATACCACTCCAAGACTCGGCCTCTCCGTCAATCTTGTTGTTGAGGAAGGCAATCTCGAGGTACTTCAGGAACTCATGTTCAGTCACACCGAGAGCCTTGTTACGCGCCATCAGGTTGAGAGTAGTAGTGCTCGTGCTGAGGAATCCCACGTCCGTAATAAGACCGAAAGAAGCAGTGGAAGCGGGGAGGCCTTGGCTTCTGCGGTATCGTGCAAACATCTCTTGGAAGTTGTTGGCGGCCGTGTAAGCGCTCTGGGTAGCAAGAGCTAGGACGGATTCCAGGGAGGTGGTCATGACGAAGAAATCAAGAGGCAACGACTTGGTAGCTTCGTGTAGGTTGCGAGTTCCGTGAACCTTGGCGGCGAGACCCGAAGTCCACTGCTCCGTGCTGAGCTTATCGAATGACAAGTCCTGGTAGGAGACGGCAGCGTGAACAACACCCTTGATAGTCTTGTCTTGAGAGTATTTTAGGAAGACGCGGCGGACGTCGTCGGCTTTGCTGACGTCGCATCGCACCGAGCTCACCTTGATACCTCGAGTGTCTAGCTGAGCCACAAGAGCCTGGGCTTCGCTGGACTGGGCTCCGCTCCTGGAAAGGATGACGAAGTCGCAAGCACCGCGCTCAACCATCCATCGGACGATGCTCCTTCCAAGACCTCCGAGACCACCAGTGATGATGTATCGCGCCTCGGGATCGAACTTGGCACGGGGGACGGGTGGTACCATCTTGACGAGGGCGTCGGGGTTCTGGAAGGTGACAACTAGCTTACCGATATGGGTACCCTTGGAGAAGCCGAGGAGGACTTGGTCCAGCTGGGACACGTCCGAGGATGTGACAGGCTTAACAGGCCCGATGTGTCCAGCGCGGTAGTGCTTGTCAACGGATTCCATCAGTAGACGGGCCATCTCAGCGCTAGCATCCATGACGACACCCAAGTCGAAAGACGAGAAGGTGGCGCTCTTCTGGAAAAGCTCCAGAGCCATGGTCATCGAGTTCTGTACGTCGACACGTCCCACATCTACATACCTTCCTAGAGGTGCGACAAGTTTGAGCGACTCGTGTAGCATGTCTCCAGTTGAAGTACCGAGGATTACGTCGAATCCCTTACCACCGCTGGCTTCGATGAGTCTGGGAATATCCTTAGGGTCGCGCGAAGAGAAGATGTGCGATGCGGGGATTCCTGCCTTCTCTGTTAGGTAGCGAGCCTTGTCGGCGGTACCAGCCGTAGCAAAAATTTCGGCTCCCTTGGAGCGGGCCAGCTGGATAGCGCAGAGACCTAGACCACCGGTGGCTGACTGGATGAGAACCTTCTCGTTCTTCTTGAGCTGGGTAGCGTGCTCGAATGCGTATATAGCAGTCATATAGACTAGAGGCATCGTAGCTACTTCGACAAAGTCGTCTCCCGCCTGCATTCGCTGGACGTGTCTAGCTGGCGTGCGCACGTAGTTGCCAAAGTGACCCTTACCCATACCGTAGACCTTGTCACCGGGACGGAAGTCGACGACGTCAGCGCCTACCTTGTCGACGACTCCAGAGAACTCTGAAGAGAAGTTGTTCATGTCGAAGCGACCTGCCGAGATGGCAAGGTCCTTCCAGTTAAGGCCGACAGCAGCAACCTTGACTTGGATCCAGTCCGCGGGGAGAGGCTTCCACATCTCCTCGTACGGCTTGAAGTATAGAGAAGACAGGATACCAGGGGTCTCGAATGCAGCGCGGACGGGTCCGTGGCGGTCAAAGGGCAGCATCTCGGCGCGACTCGGCGACATCTCTAGCTTCTCGTAAAACTCACCAAGCGCGGTGTCTGGCGCCACTCTGCTTACCCAGAGGCAGCCATCCTGCCACACGAACTCGTGGTCTTCGCTCTCGCCGGTAGACTTGCCCTGGAGCGCGAACTCCTGGTCGATGATCGACTTGGCAAGGTTAGGGTCTCGGACATCGCTAGCGGGGTCCACGTCGACAAACAAGAACTTGGATGTCGGGTTCTCCGTTCCGATGGTGCGCAGAAGACCTGCGGCAACACCGGCGTCGGGGTTGGTTCCCTTGACGATACCAGTGCTAGTAATAGACACCGTGCTCGAAGCATTGCGGACGATGTTCTTAATCGTCTGGAGGTGGTGCTCGTTGGCCTCGATCATCAAGAAGTCGTCTTCCAAAGAAGCGATGACGCGCGAGTTGGGAGGTAGGTAAGCGCTCTGGGAGATGGGAAGAATCTCGGAAGCAATCTGGCGACGCTCTAGCTCAGCACCAAGCTGAGTTAGGATCTCGGGCTGCTGGTTAGAGTACAGAAGGTACACCTTGGATTCAGTAGTCTGGAGGGAAAGCTTGGGGCTGTCGGTCTCGACGGCAGTAGCGACGATAGTAGAAGCCGTCGTGTAGGGGGCGGGGTAATCATCTAAGGAAAGGTCTGTTCCCGAGAAGCCAGCAGCCTTGAGGGCAGAGTTCCACTGGTCTAGAGTCAAGAAAGGACTTTCGACACGACCGTCGGGGATACCGCTCCAGTAACCAGTAAGGTTACCCAACACAAGACCGTGTCCGATGATGGTCCTCGTGTTCTCAATCACGATGAGCTTACCACCGGGCTTAAGGAGTCTGCGGCAGTTGGTGAGAGTCTCAGAGATGCTAGCCGTGGCGTGCAAGCACTCAGAAGCAATTACAACATCGTAGACGGGCTCGAATCCCTGGGTCATCGGGTCGTTCTCAATGTTCAAAACGGAGAAGTTCATGTCCCTATACTTAGCCATAGCCTCGCGCGCAGCGGATAAGAAACCGCTTGACACATCAGTGTAAGTGTACTCCTTGTAGCGCTTGATACCGTTGTCGTTGGCAAGCGCCTTCATGATGATACGGGTAGCACCACCAGTTCCGGCACCAACCTCAAGAATGTTAAGACTGGGCTCGATGTGACCAAGAGCCTCGAATAGCTTCAAGACTTGTGGGTAAGCACCAGTCATGGTAATACCTTCCTCGTACAAGGATGTAAGCATGCCGTTGGGAACAACGACGTCGAGACCAGACCTGCGCTCGTACAGGATGTCGTCAATGTTGTTGAAGAGCTCCCTGGCAATTCGGACATCAGAGCAGTGCTGGTTTTCTTCGACTAGCTGGCTGATGAGCTGCTGACGTTCGGCGCTCGACAGCTGCTTAGCCTCCTTGACGTAGTCGTTGTCGTCGTCCATGCGCTTGCGCACCCACTTCATGAATTCCCGCTGGTTTTCGGCTGCGGTTGCCAAGTTTATCTTGTCACCGTAGCGCTCGAATATGTCTACAACCATCAGAGTAGCCAACCTGTCAAAGACGTCAAACAGGTAGCACTTGTCGACGTTCTCCTGGGGCGGAGTGAAAAGCTTTCCTGCCTGCGAAGTCTTGAGGCTGCGGACGTCAGGCTTCCAGGAGAGACGCATCACGGGGGCGCTGAACTCCTTGCCATTTTCTTGCGAGCTCTGCTTCTCGGTGTAGCTGATGCAGCGAAGCTGAGGCAAGTCCATAACAACCTCGCCAGACTGGTTCACCAGCTGCATCTTGGCATAGGCTCCTCGCAAACCCTTGAGCTCACCACCGGCGATGGCGGTTCCCCAGCTCTCAGTGTTACCATTCTTCAAGTAAAGCTTGTCAATGTGAGTCGGGACATACGCGGTGTGAGTAACATTAGTCTGTCCTCCGTGGCAAGCGATGAGACCCAGCTGGAAGATGGCGTCAAGAGATGCGGGGTGGAGCGGGTAGCTTGACTCGCCTCCCTTGATTGTACCGGCTGTCGTGTCAAGAGCGACCTTGGCTACAGCTAGCTTTTGGGCGGGGTCAGCTTGGATCTCGCGCAGACCCTGGAATGCAGGTCCGTAGCCTAGGCCGATGTCCTTAAACGTCTTGTACCAGGCGCGAGTGCTGACGGCCCTGGCATCCATCTCGGTGGACATCTTCTTTGATGAGACGGGACCGCCAATTTCAACCTTGACGAGACCGGAGCAGTGCTTAGTCCATTGGTCTGAGTCTCTCACGACGGAGCTGATAGTGAAGCTCGTCCAGGCGGGGGCCTTTGCGGTAGCCGTATCGACGAGTTCCAAGCTAATGAGAACTTCAACTCCATAGTCATCATCCGGAATGCGCAGCGCATTGCTGATAGAGACATTGCGCAGGGAGAATCCGGTGATGGGGAAAGGCTCAGGGAATTCGTTGTAAGCCCGGGAAGCTACTTCGACGGCCATGGCAATGTAGCCAGCACCAGGGAAGACTGGGTGAGGCAAAAGCCTATGGTCACCGAGCCACGGCAAGTCTTTAAGGCGTAGGATGTTGCGCCACTGAGGCCTGAGCTTAGCGTTTCCGGGAAGCTTAGATCCAACCAGGTCATGGCTTTGCACGTTACGGGATCGGAGTTCCTGGCTGAATCGGCTCTCGTAATAGTGGATTGGTCCGTAAGCATATTTGTAAGGCGGCAGGTTTACGGACGTGCTACCGTGGACGAGGGTTAGCTTGTTTTCGAAAGCATCAATCTCGTCCACTGAGTTAACAAGGCCGAGATCGATACGGGCGTTCAGGCAGAACAGAGTACCGGCGAGGGTGAGCATAGAAACCTGGGCGTCTTCCTTGCGCTTTAAAGTCGAGAAGTAAGGCTTGGTTTCGTCGACGCTCTTCAAGATCTGAGCAACGGGGCCCTTGAGAGCAGGGTGCGGGCCAACTTCGACAAGGACGTCGATAGGGTTGGATTCCGAGTTTGCCATGCGCAACACAGCGTCGGAGAATCTGACAGGAGACTCGAGGTTGGCTCTCCAGTATCGCGGGTTAACCTCGATACTTGCCCCAGCCTTCTCGGGGTAGACAGACGACGTCCAGGCTGTTGCCGGGTATCTCTGCTTAAGATCGGCAAGTCCTAAATCAGCCACGCGAGCGAGACCCTTGGTAAGGCGGCTCTCGTAGTCTTCACCTAAAGGTCGCATGTGGTGCGAGTGGTAAGCATTTCCACCGGTCTGGAGTAGACGATTGAATTTCCTGTCCTGTTCCAAAAGCTTAGAAAGCTCCTCAATCGCGTCAACGTCACCACTGAGGGTAAGACTGTTAGGGGAGTTAACGGCAGCAATCTTGATCTTGTCCTCCAGTCCAATCAAGTACTCCTGTGTCTCTTCACGTCCTAAGCCGACAGCAAGCATAGCACCCTGTCGCTTGTTCTTAGATACAGCCTGGCCACGGAAGTACGCAGCGGCAATGGCCTCAGCAGCCGTGATGCGACCGGCGGCATAAGTAGCAGCCATCTCACCTGAAGAGTGACCGACAACACCAGAGGGGTGCACATTCCAGGAAGATAGCAGATCTAGCAATGCAACCTGCACCGCAGTGCAGACAGTCTGAGAGATCTCGGGATTGTGGATGCGGTCAGGCTCGCAGTTACCGGTAATGATGTCCTCGATCTTCCACGAGGGCTTCTCTGGGAGCGCACCGAGAACATAGTCCATGTACTCGATTGACTTCCTGAATACGGCGTATTGGCGCAGTTCACGTCCCATAGCAGGCCACTGAGCTCCCTGGCCAGTGAAGACGAAGCCGAGCTTCGCAGTCTTAGCAGAACTCGAGATAACTGCGAGCTTGTCAAGGCTCTCCTTGAGAGACTGCTCCGGGTCTTCCTTGTTGACGATGCTGAAAGTTCGCTGCATCAGCTTAGTGCGCTTAGTCGAGAGAGTGTAAGCGACATCTGCTAGAGGGTGAGCGCCAATGGTGTCGGCCAAAGTAGCGACGTTGAGCTTGAGAGACGCTTCGTTGTGGGCTGAGAATGGGAGTAGCACCAAGTCGCGGGTGGTGGCGTCAGCCTTCCGTACCGACTTGACTTCAGCCGCGAGGGGATAGTGCGGCGGCACCGAGGGGGTCTCGACGGGGCCGTCAATCTCGACCACATCAGCCAAGGCCTTTTTAGGTGCCGCATACACACCAGGCTTGACGTAGTTGGGGATGACATTGTTGACGTGATCAATGATGCAGTGGCCGTTAGCGCCTCCGTATCCGAAGGAGTTGATGCTAGCGCGGCGGATCTTGCCAGCGGGCCACGGGGTCATCTCCCGCAGCACAACGGCCTTGGCCTTTTCGAGATCAATCTTGGGGTTGAGCTTGTTGACACCGACGCTGGGCGGGATGACACCGTGCTCTAACGCGAGTACGACCTTCATGATTCCGGCGATGGCGCTCGCGGACTCAGTGTGACCCAAGTTGGTCTTGATGGATCCAAGATACAGCGGGTCGTCTGCCGACTTCTCGGAAGAGAAAACGTCGCTGATGGTAGAGACTTCGATCGGGTCACCGACAGGTGTTCCGGTGCCGTGGCATTCGAAGTAGGTCGTGTCGCCTAGAGGAAGGTTTCCGGCGTTCTGGTACGCTTGGCGGATGACAGCTTCCTGACCGACGTTGCTGGGATGGGTAATACCACCGGTACGACCGTTGGCGTTGATAGCGGTACCCCTGACTACGGCACGGATGGGGTACTCGCCCTTAACCGCGTCCGATACCTTTTTCAGGTAGAGTGCGGCGAAACCCTCACCACGAGCATAGCCGTCCGCCGAGGCGTCGAAGGTGTGGCAAGTAGATGTCGCTGACAAGACACCGAGCTTTGTCATCATGAGCTGGGCGCTCGGGTCCATGATGCAGTTGGAAGCGGCTACGATGGCCGAGTCGCAGTCGCCGCTCCTGATAGCCGTAACGGCAAGGTGGAGCGCATACATGGAAGATGAGCAAGCAGTGTCAAGAGTAACACTAGAACAATCACGTTTTAGTATTTGATATCGCGCGGAATAATTATTAGGAAATCTTACCTGGGACCTAAAAGATTGAGAATGTAGTTGACGCGGTTGCTGAGAATGCTGATAGAGCTTCCGGTGCTAGCGTACGGTCGAGGGTGGTCAGGGTCTCGTCCCGCAATGAGGGTGTGATCAGTGCTGAAGTTGCCGACGAAGACGCCGGTGCGCGATCCGGAGAAGCTCTCCCATGGCTCTCCGGCGTTTTCGAAGGCCTCGTATACGACCTCGAGGAGCTTCCTCTGAGAGGGGTCCACTGTAATATTCAGTCAGTGACAATTCTCTTATAGCTTATCGGATTCTTAACCCCTCTCCGAAGGCTCATGTCACTTACTCGTTTCTACTTCCAAGGGTGTCATGCCAAAGAAGGATGGGTCGAACAGGCGGGGATCCTCCGCCAGCAAGAAACCTCCGCGAGTTGCGATGCTCCCCGGGCGATCGGGGTTGGGATGGTGGAAACCGCTAAGGGGGAAGCGGTGATCGCCAAATTCTCGGTAGCCGGTCTGCTTGTTTTTCAAAAGCTCCCACAAGCCCGAGGCATCTTGGATGTCTCCCGGCCATCGGCAACCTAGTATGCTTTGTCAGTAACGCCGTTGGTATAGCTTCAAAGTTGTACTCACCCATGCCGACGATGGCGATCGGCTCTGGGTTATGACCGCTGAAGTCATTCTGCATTCCAGGTGCCCCGTTGTTAGTCGACTTAGAAGACATGGCTGGCTGATTTTGTGGTGTGTTGAACAATGAAGAGCTAATGATAATCTAAAAGTTGAAAAAATAGACGCGGCGAAATCTATCCCAAATACCCAAGTAAAGATGTGTTTTGTTTGTCTAAAGAATTTAATCAACCTCATCTCGAGTCGCGGAGGCCATGATATTAGTAGTTCATCTTGAAGTCAAGACGATACCGCTTTGCTGACACGATTCTCCTATCTAGGATCTGACTTCTGTAGTCGTAAGTCTCCCTATTCCTTCGGTATACTCAAGCCGATGAAAGTCGGCCGAAGATTGTAAGATTCTGGCTAGAGATAGTAAGACGCTTTGGTGCCGAATGCTGCGCCTCCCGCATCCGCCTTCAGCTTTCATCCATCGGTTAACCATTCCCGACGGGTCGTCATTCTATTCGCCTTGCATCGCGAAGGTTTCTAGAAGCCATAGGCAATCCTATTTTTGTTAGCTTGCAAGGGAGATAAGCAGTATTTTCTTACTGAGATATCTTCCCTGCTATACCCCTTGCCCCGGGTCGAGGGGTCGTCCATCTGATTACTCCTTAAATCCTAAGTCTTGTTTACGATATCCGCTATGAACTCGGGTCCGATTCTTAATCATTCCTTCGAAACCTGACGTTGATGGGGAATGACAAGCCACCCCGGACAATACTACGCAAACCATCAACATCTCCGAACTTGGCAGCATATGTTCATCGCGGACCGCAATCATGACCGCCAGCGCAGTTATCTGTGCCTTGCCTCAAACCCCACAGTCGACTCCAGCTTATCACCTTTATTAGGTGTCTTGCGGACTCTTGCCTTCATTTCGAGAGGATCGCTAGCACTTACACGTGTTCCTTCATCAGCAACAGAGACGAACTCGTCTAACCTCCATTTTTGTTTACAACATCGTTTCGGAAAATGAGGTGTTGATTTCAGCATGACTACGGGAGAATAGCATTATAGCTTCAATACCATCGCAGAAAAACGAAATATTACCTACCTAGGTACCTAAGTGATCTCGGCATGATCACAGAATGATACGTTCGCCTGAAAATCATTAAAAAGAAGATACTAACGCCAGCATAGTCGCAAAAGAAACATAAGATCATGTTAAGTATTTTCACGGATGTTAACTTTGGTATCGTCAAGTTGTGATATTGACTTCAATATCGTCATAGAAGCCTTCGAGGTGGGCGAGCTACTAGCTTGTACGCCAATAACGCTACTGTATGCTTATATCCCGCGTATGGTGACCCATTGCGTCTCGCAAGGAAAGACGCCTGCGTACACAGTATTTTCCGCGAGACCCCCCGTTTGTAGAGAATGTAAGAAGTACCTAGCTGTAGGTAGAGATACGCGGAATATCGTACGATTGTACGTACCTACTACCACAGTCCGGCGGCGCTCCCGATAAGATTGCGATGACAACGGCTTCACCCTGTAAGAATCACAGTGCATACCCGTTGCTCTGTTTGACTTGGCTCACCAATGATGGAACATCACATAGAAACCCCAGTATGTTACTAGACTCGACGGGCCGGCGGCCAGGGGTTTACTAGGCTATTACTCCCGATGCTTAAGTGACCCATCACGAAATAATAAAACTTCAAGCGAACTTTCCGTGGAAGAGGC
The DNA here is from genome assembly GCF_022497035.1 of Daldinia vernicosa. Taxonomy (NCBI): domain Eukaryota; kingdom Fungi; phylum Ascomycota; class Sordariomycetes; order Xylariales; family Hypoxylaceae; genus Daldinia; species Daldinia vernicosa. The sequence continues at coordinate 164,268 of NW_025953964.1, read as the reverse complement.
TTGAGAAACAGGTGTCGGTGTAAGGGATGCGAAATGGGTGCGTCTCGATCGCCTTGGCTCAGACTGCCGGCGGCAAAGCTATGTTTATCCGTCGGTGCACTCAGCACTGGGATGGCCGCAACGTGTTAGCGACCCTGAAGCGCCAGATATGCCACCATAGAGCCACCATAGATTAATGATACCACGGCTGAACCTATAGCTGAACCTATGCAATGCCTGCTGTAAGGAAAGCTAAGGCAGCTACTAAATAGTATGATTTCGTATCTTGGCGCCAATTATGTGCTGAAAAGAATTCGAGGTCCTACATAACGGGGAAGACCTAGAATCTAGGTAGGTCCTAGATACGAAATTGGCAGTCTTGATGCCGACGGAGAGTGGGCTGTAAGATGATTGCACGACGAATGAGATGTTGTTGCTATTGTAAGAAGTTGTCTAATGGCCCCCAGCGCAAGTTTTAGTTGCCGATCGCACCTTTTAGGTACCTTAGGTAATAAGTTAGTAGCTCTAGGGGTCCGCTGAATAACATTATTACAAGGGGCGTACTGTAATTAGGTACATACATATGTACCTAATGTTACCTAGGCTGTAGGTCCTGCCTTGCAATTTCCTCATTTCTTCCTCTGTTCACAAAATAGCTTCAAGCTGTTGCTTTAAGACGGCACAAATATTAAGCAAGTTAGCAGTAAGATTATGCGTCTTACAACGGCCCCAGAGCTTATTGTTTCACAACCTAAATGATTTGTGACTTACCTAATGCTTTGCGTACCGTTGTTGGGGTCTCCTTGTACATACCTAGGTACGTGAAGTGCTTACGTTAGATTAGGTACCTAGGTACCGGCAAGGGTGTTCGTCGACAAAAGTCCAGTTCCGCTTATGCCCTTATCTCAGCCACTCAGAATTTTAATTAGCCCAGTGGCTTAATATTTGTCTCCCCCGCAATACTAGGTAGAAGTTCCACCAAATAGCAGGGTAAGATCGAGGCAACCATTCGGATGCCAAGTTTGGTTTCCGATTGATATGATTGATATAAGGCCAGAACACATAAGATCTGAGACAGGCCTTAATACCTAAACTGCCAAGTTAGTTAATGAAAGTACGTAATCACTTAGCGTCTTTACACTTCGGTGCCGAATATCCATCTTCGTAGTGTAATAATACATGATGGCAATTATACATAAACATGTCCTTGTATCAATTTAAACCCCTGTTTTTTATCAAAAACATTAACTTAGACACCTTGAAAGCTAGTTTCGTTTTTGGAACATCTTTAAAGCTTAATAGTGACTGCATATAGATTGTACGACCTTATAGTGTAGTTGACGTCAGAAAATAAACTCTAAGTTCTGACCAATTGGCTAAACGAAAAAATTCTCCAAGTACCTAGGTATTTTGGTCTAGTTATTTGGTCTAACCGTTTGGACTTTCAATTCTCAATGTCCCACATCAATTTTGACTAGGAATACATTATGCAACACTACCTAAACCTTTGCATAACACACTTAGAAAACACACATAGAGCTTTGACAGTCTCAACAAGTATTCAATGGTATTGTTAAATTATATTGATAAATCTATATGGGGTAATAATAATAATCGGGTACAGAAAGCTACACTACTAGACTCGAAACAATTTTGTCCAGATACTCCTCCCGGCTACCTGCCGCGCTTGCTAATAATACGAACAATATGCGATTTTAATCGTGATACAAAACTGTGTAGCCTCTCAAGACTGGAGGTTCGCAAGTAGGTCAACACCGGGTGCTTCATTCTCGAGAAGTTGGATGGTCTCGTTCCAAATCTTGGTTTGCGCGCTTCGTCCGGCTGGCGAGAGCACGAAAGGAGAAGGACTATATTATCTTTGGTTAGCATCTATTATCTTGTAAGCATCGTAGGGGTTATTACTTCTTAACGCTCTGCTCGCTGAGGTACGCGCCGTTGCCGTCTTTCTCGTGCTGCGTCGCGGCGTCAGTCAGGCAGTGTCCGCCCTGCTCGCCAGTCCAGCCGATCAAGTTGGCAAACGTGGATCCGCTAGAATCCGTGCGGTGCAGGGTACTCTGGCAGAAGCCAGGGTTCACGGCATTGATGATCACGTTGGATCCCGCAGCCTTAGCGCTTAGCTCGCGCATCCACAGCACGTTTAGGAGCTTGCTCAAGTTGTAGCGATCCATGTTTTTTCCGAAAGTCTCTGGCTTGTCTAAGTTCGCTAGCGTGTCAGGACCTTTAATCTCCTTGAGCTTCACCCAGAAGTGGTTCTCCGAGCTGACGATTGTCAGGCGCGACGGTGAACCAGTTGCTGCGGCCGTCTTCTTGAGAGGTCCGAGGATGAGAAGGGAGAGTAGAGCAGTGCCCAAGTGGTTAACCTGTTACGAAAACCCCGGATTAGATGCGCGCGATTGTCTAGGCGTTCGGATTGTTCCATACCTGGACATTTAACTCATGGCCCGTTTTCGACTTGACGAACTCCATACTCTTAACACCGGCGTTGAGGATGGCGATGTCTAGCCTGTCAAGACTCGCGGCCTGGTCGGCGAAGTTCTTAACGCTCTCGAAAGACTCCTGGTCGATCGCCCATATTTGGACGTCGATCTGGGGGTTCAGCGTGAGAAGAGTCTTCTTTGCTTCTTCGCCCTTGGATACGCTGCGAACTCCAAGAATGATTCGAGACAGGCCGTGAGAAGTCAACTCTTTGGCAGCTTCAAAACCGAGACCGGCATTTCCACCTGTAACTAAAGCCGTCTTGCCGCTGAGGTTCAAGCTCTTAGGCAGCGGCTTAGGCCTGAAGGTAAACTGTCGGTACAGAAATCCAGGAAAGGTGCCCATGATTGCAAACTTGAAGGAAGCTACTAAGAAAGATATCGTATGTTGTCAAGTTAAGCTATAAGATGTCTCGTAAACTTATACTAGGACTTCTTTGTTCGTGGGGGGGAGCTTCTTCGAGTTAAGGGACTTTGTAAGGTAAGATTGGAGAACGGGAGAGGCGGGAGCTTAAATGACTTCGGAATAAAAATAAGCACGTATAAAAATGTAAACGAATTGTACATTTGTCGAATAATATTCCACGCTTCTCTACTATTGGCTCGACTTTTTAAGCGCTAGTATCTAGCAAATAGTCAGGTGCCGCATGACGGCATTAGTTCCTTAAAATAACCAACCAACTGAAACGAAGATGCTGATCAACGATAGCCTTAGTAAACTATCCGGACTATGTGGTTCATTATTTCCGTAGGATCCCTCGTTAACATACTTGTACTTGTAAGTTAATATGAATACCAATATGAATATAAGGGCATGGCATCGAAAAGGGGGGGTTCGAGCATGCACACGTTTTTTAATAGCTTGTAATGCCAATCTCATGTTCGAGATTCGATTATTCATAGTCCTTCTTATGTAGTAGTTTACGTCGATCATTTTCAAACCACAGATCTCGATCTTTAACGATCTTTAATACTCTATCACGATGATACCAGCTCCAAAGCGTAAACAGCGTGTCGTTTCGTCTTGCATTCCGTGCTATTCGAAAAAGCAGAAGGTACCTTAATAGCTATCCCATAGTCTCTCTTGTACGTATAACTAGATTATTAATCAGAATAGTGTAACCGACAATATCCTTGCAACCACTGCACTCGGCGTCGTCGACCAGAAGAATGCACTTACATCTCCAATCCTCGCCTAAGCCCCTCGAGACAAAGTGTGGGTTCGAATGCAGGACAAGATGGCGTGGTACCGTCCAACCAGAGATTATTGGAGGTGACACCGGGAGAGTCAAACCAGCATCTAGCAGCCATGTCAGAGAGGGAGAGATTCGAGAGCAATCAGCAAGCTTCTCTAGCAGATCTCTTTGGATATTTCGATGACAGTGACTCTAATACGCTTGGGCTATTACGGCAAGTAAGTATTAACCTGTATTATACTTTCACTTATTTTCCCCCTTTTTTTCTCGAAAAAGAATTATCTTATTCCAGGTCCGCAACCTAACAAGCAGTAGTTGAAAGTAGAAGAGACAAGACCTTGGCAATCGAATTATACAAACTTATCTGGAGAAATATTGGATGCTGCCCAACATGAGTTGGCAAAGATACCAGCGAGGCCAATTTTAGACTTTCTTCTTCAATATTTCATCCATGAAGTCAACTGGATGAATCAACTCGTGCATCCACCAAGTTTCTTAGCCGAGTATGAAGATTGGTGGACGAGGAGACCTGTAACTCGTCTATTAGACGTCGAGTTCGCCGTTCTCGTCTTGCGTATTAGCGCATACTGTTCACAATTCCTTCCCTCACCAGCCCACACATCCGATATGATTCGTGGCGTCTCTTTAACTGAGATACGATACCAATGCACCCGGACAGCCCAAGCGCTAGAGAAGCTATGTGCACAGGCAGACACGACGGGCTCTCTAATCCGAGTGCAACATCTTTGCTTCGCCGCGCTCAACCAGCAGTGCGAAGGCAATATAAAGCTCTCATGGGCGACATTCGGTTCGGCTATTGGGGTAGCGCAGATGATAGGGATTCATAGAGAACCTACTGGCGTTGCGTCACAAACGATGGATGAATTCGAGCGTGAGATGAGGCGGCGGATATTTTGCAATCTTTATATTTGGGATGCGTAAGTATACATATCCTATTCTCCAATATCTGACTTTGTACAAAGAATAGGCATTGCTAACTATTGGTTCAAAGGCGTCTATCTAGCTCCCTCGAACGCCTTCCGTTCCTTTCTGACGGGTTTTGTACCACCAGCCTACCAAAGGTACACCAAATCGCGGATCTTGAAAAGAGTGGCGCTCCGGAGGCGTTCATGGAACGGATTCTACAAGCTCGATTAGCCCGGTTCTGGAACAGCTTCATCGGCAGTCGTAACACTTCGGTATCTTACGATCCCAGCGCTGCGGAGGAGCGCTACGAAAGATTCTGCACCGAGTTTATCACAAATATTCCCGCCCCGTTTGCATTGGATCCAAATAAAGAATGGGATCTCGGTGTTCCTAACCTAGGACGGCAACGACAACTATTCCACGTCGCTATATACAATTCCGTCTGCAACAATTTCAAGCCGCTTCTTCGACTAGAGCCTGAACAGATCTCTGCTCTTCCAATATATAAGCAAGCTATTCTCCAACATCAAAAGAGAAGTTTAGCACGGGCGGCGCTAAATATGTTGGAGGCTATCACAACGCTTCACAGACTATTAGGCGCGACTCATACACGCCTATTCGACATAATATTTCATACTTTTGAGGCGGCGGTACTCCTTTCTTGTCTCTGCTTAGCTGGCGGGTCCGACTACGGCAATGATGGGGAGCCCACACAAATAGGTCTCGACAATGATGGCTCGGGTTTCCCAGCTTTCTTCCGCTTAGTTGATCCCCTGGCGACGAGACACATGGATATTAGCCAGGCTAGATGCGTGGAAGCTATACGAGAGGCACACGAGCGGTTACAAATGCTAGCAGACCTCAACGCGATGGCAGAAGCCGGAGCGAAAACTCTGGGCAGGCTTCTAGGACGTATAGTAGAGTGTGGCACGCCGGAAAACGACATATTAGATACCCCAACCTCTTCCTCGATGTCGCACGCTATAACAACAAACAGCTGTCCGATGATGGCAAAATTTCAGATGTCGCCCGCAGACATGGATTTGATGAGCGAGGACATGAACTGGTCATCAATCATAGGGATGTCCGATTCGGATCTCCAACTATCGCTAAGTAATGTCGATATAGAACTTAGCCACTTTTGATTGTATATAGCATATTACCTGGAATCTCGAATCTAGAATCTAGATTAGACTTAGACTCTCTAGAGTTAGAAGTTAAAGAAAATAAAGAGATGCGACAAACAATAATCTTTTATTCACAATGCTTTTTAGTTGTTGCCTTCCCCTTCCCCTTTTGTGTCTATGATTATTATTATGCAGTCTTGACTCTAGTATCCAAGTTCAATATCACGTATTATAGTCAAAGATAAATACGAAGTATGGTCATATAATGAGAAAAACTACAATCTTATTCTTTAGCTTTTCCTATTATTTAAAACAATTATTTCATTTATTTTGTTTTTATAATCTTTAATTCTTCAAAGATGTCAAATGCCAAGACCCGGCCATTGAAATTCGCTCCAGGCTGGCTATCTAGGTAGGTAGGTACCTAGGTTAGGTAGGTCAACGTAAGTAGACTGCACCTTAACCTCAAAACACTATAGAGATAAATTTCCGATTGGGTTAAACATAGGATGATCTTCACGGGTTATGCATCTGATCTATGAAGCTTTATCTGCCTGGAAAATCATGATCTCATACGCTCTATTCTCTGGAGCTTTCAAGATGGAACTTACATCTTATCCCGGTATGATGATCACCCCGATAAATGCAACTACGTAAACCCCCTTTCAGTGTATCTTTCGAATATCAGTCTAGAATGACTCTTTACGACTGGCGGATGGATTTGTTTCGTAATCTTCCATCGAACTATTCGCTTATACGTCAGCTTACTAAGTTATCATTTCGCTTTATTCCTTCGTGGCTATAGCCTGGCTTATAGCCTATCTACCCGATATGACTAGGTACTCATTTAGTGTAACACTGCCCCCACCCCCGCGTGCTCCTTGCATATGCGAATACACGTGGGAACAGACCGACTCATATATTATACCCACTGTTCAAGGTTATGCCAAGCTTGCGCTACATAGAAAGCTGGGGCCCCCCGGCAAGGTACATGTGGGCTCGACAGGGGTCTGAAGGAGCCGCATTACGAGCTAGCCCCGTCTTAAATTCAGCTAGGACTTATGGTCCAATAGAGTGCTTACTCCGCACAACGTTCAGCGACAACCGGTGGCACAAAGAATATGCCTGCTTACGTCTGTAGCCTGCAACGTGTATGCAGGGCTGGCAGGGTTACCAGGTAGACTGGTCCTACCTGAGGATTGGTTCCTTGGCGGAATCTGTCAGAACGTTCAGACGCGTACCGCCTGAAATTTATTTCCGATGCGGGACGGGTGAAGCCGGGGAGGAGCCTGCATCAAATGTAGTGTAGGTACCTATGCATGCTTATAAAATACATAACCAGATATACGGTATACTATGTAACTACGTGCATGTCCAGATATGTATACGTACATACATCCTACATCCATCGTACATATGCACTAGTACCAACTGAGTGGAGGCTACGTGTGGTTAGGCATAGCGGGGTGTTATAGATCGGGTGCCACAAAAGTGCACAGTAGCCGACCTTGGAAGATTGATCCTTTCGACGTTGCTGTGTAAACCTGAAAAGGCACTCAGGTCGGTTGTGACGGAGGCAAGAATCAGGCACGGAAAGAGGCACAGAAATCGGAGGATTGATAGAAGGAACCGCGTCCTAGGCATTTAGTAATAATGAAGGGTGGAGTATGATAAGGATGATGAGGATGATAAGAGATCAACAGAGAAAAGCCTCATTATCATACGAAGCGATAGGATTGATGTGCAGAATTTCGTGTTGATTTTAACTTGGTTACCTGTTTTTCTTATAGTCCTATTATAATGGTATATATAACAAGTTGATTCCACTGCTCTAGTTCTGACTAATATCTTAGGTACCTACCCACCTACCTGGTAGGTACCTACCAATCTGCTTACTTGCATATTATTTGCGGTAGAGGCTTCCGGAGGTGGGCCAATAAGATGGGTGCATTTAACCAAGAATTACGTGTACCTGAACAGAATAGTGTGCCACTAGGCCTATCCTCTACTAGAGCTAAATCCTACAGTCCAAAAACATGATATTTCTGGACATCCTTCAAAAGTCATATTATAGTGTCTAGACCAACAGCATTAATCCCAATGCTTCGTCAAAGAGTTTCGGCCGAACAATTCGGTCCACTAAATCACTAAATCCAGAATCGTATCGGAATCTTACGATTGGGTGTTGGTTCGACGAAACTTGAAGGAAAAGTAGAAAGGCGAATCTCCTTGAAATGATAACATGTAGCTCCCTGTCAGTCGTTGCTTGTATACTTAGGTTAGGTAGTATTCTCTACTTTCACAATCCCAAAAATATTGGGCTCATACAATTTTCTTTGTGTCGGTTTTCTTTTCAACTTTGACCACCATGTTGTCTCAAGCCCAAGGCGTGTTAGACGTCCTCGGCAACGTCCACCTTTCGCCGGCTATTGGCTTTCTTCTCGCTGGCGCTGCTGTGCTTCTCTATGGAGTTTACCTTAGACTTCTACCTAAGCCTATTCCCGGGATTCCGTATAATCCCGAAGCTACGCGCTCCATTTTTGGCGATGCGCCTAGCATGCTGAAGGAGACGGTGAAGACGGGCGAGTTTATGGCATGGATGCGAAAGCAGTCAGAAAACTTGAACGCGCCCCTCTGCCAGATCTTTCTGCGCCCGTTCTCTAACCCTACGCTCGTCCTCGCGGACTGGAGAGAGGCGCAGGATGTTCTGATGAAGCGCAAGGACTTTGATCGATCAAGCTTCACAAGGGACTTGATGGCCCCGATCCCGCATCATCATATTCGCATGAGTACGGACAGGGAGTGGAAAGACGCCCGCAAACTTACTCAAGATTTGATGATTCCCGCGTTTCTGCACAGTGTCGCCGCCCCTGCTATCTACTCCAAAGTCTTAGACTTCCTACACCTTTGGGAACTCAAAGAGAACCTCGCGGAAGGCAGGCCTTTTCACGCGCAGACGGATATATATCACACTATCCTCGACGCCGTCTGCGCGTTTTCGTTTGGAGCCAGCTTTGAATACGCAGCCGTGCGCCCGCAGTCGGATCTCCTTGAGAGTCTAACGTCCGAGCAGAAGTCGGCTCTAAAGGGAGATATCGACGATCCCGTTCGATTCCCCGAGGCTGCCCTTCACGAGAATCTCGAGGTTAGCATGAATGCGGGACACATCCTTGAAAAATTGATGAACTCTGCTGCTCCTAAGGTTACGCTGTGGTGGGAAAATATGCGACCTTCTTTCAGGAAGACGCTCGCTGCTAAAGATCGGTTTGTTATGGATCAAATTAACAAAGCTGTAAAGAAGATGAATGCGAACGGCACCGCAGACGATTCCTGGGTACGCTCGGCAGTTGACCACATGATTCTGCGCGAGACTGTTCTGGCCGAAAAGAGTGGCCGAGAGCCTCAGTTCTTTAGTCCTAGCATGAGTGACGAGGTAAGAAAAATTGAAACCCCTTTTAAAATTTTGGTGTCCATACCCGCTTACAGTTATGTAAAACAGATTATTTTCAACGTCGTGGGAGGTCATGAGACCACTGCTAATACATTGGTATGGGGTTTGAAGTTCCTAACGGATAATCCCGAGGCACAGTCACGCCTTCGCTCCGCAATTCACGCCGCTCACCCTATGGCGTTGGCGGAGAAGCGTCTTCCCGCCCTAGATGAGATCACCCACACTACCATACCTTATTTGGACGCCACTATGGATGAGATGTTACGTCTTAGTGCTATGCCCATAACTAGGGAAGCAACCCGCGACACTGAACTCCTAGGACATCGCATACCTAAAGGCACTGTCGTTCTTCTACTGTCTAACGGGCCAAGCTTCCTCTCCCCATCATTTGAGATACCCGAAAGCAAGCGCAGCAAGACCTCTCAGGCGACTAGGGTAAGGCAGTGGAACGAAGCCGAAGACATGCGCGCGTATCGTCCCGAACGCTGGCTAGCGAGGGGTGAAGACGGCGAGGTCAGGTTTGACGCCACCGCTGGTCCTCAGTTAGCTTTCGGACTTGGCCAGCGAGGGTGCTCCGGCCGTAGGCTCGCCTACACAAAGATGAGAATCGTCCTTACGCTAATGCTATGGGAATTCGAACTCCTCCCGGTTCCTCCTTCACTGTCGAGCTATGCTGCTAAGGATGGACTTGCGCACACACCGCGACAATGCTTTATCCGTCTGGGAAAAGTGAAGTATTAGATCTTATTTCCTAGCTCGGCTTAGAAAGGCGGGATTCGGTGTTAGTGTTTGGCGCAAGGTGGTAGGATAGACCTGTATTGAAGCATGTATAGTAACAATTAGATTATATATCCCGAATTAGGTTTTGTTACTCCTTAGCTACGTTTATTTTGTACAATACGAAGAATATCTAGCTGATTAAGTTGTATTGTGTCTTTTGTATACCTACTGTTTTGTTTAAGCACACCTTGTGTGATTGTAATTTCTGAGTTAGGGTTGTTTTTATATTCCATACTTTGGAAAGAGTAGCAGATGAAACGAAAAAGATACGCCCCTGTAGATGGTTATAAGTTAATACTAGAAGATGGTTCAGTCTGAAACTTCTAAGTTAAGACTCTGATAATCATAAGCTCATGTAATAACCGTGTTCCTTTTATGTTTTAGTCATATTATAGTCGGCATCATGCTTTGGAACCTTGTATATTTCACTTAAGTCCAACATTTCTACACCAATACTTAAGATATTGAAGAGATAAGTGATACACGAATTCACAACACACCTACTCTATACATCCCTATAGTATTACATTTTACATCTATTAAGAGTTGTGCTATTTACAGATTACCTTGCCAGCCCTTCCAAACAGATTACTTTTCAGAAGACTATCATGCCATCTGCCACCAATTTTACTAGTAAAATGACATTCCTCAATTCCGCCCTATATCCCTTTAAGAAGTCTTATAATTTCTTCGTCAACAACAATAAATTGAAAAACATTTACCTATAAATAACTTAATATGCCTCCCCGTAACGCCATTATTAAACCTCGCGCCGTTGTTGGTGGCGTAGATAAGCCTCGTAAAACGGAGTTATTCTTACCGAAAGTCTTAAGATAACCTCATCTTTTAACATCAAGGCACCTGTTGGGATAATATGTCCTAACCTGACGGCTGCGTCGTATGAGGCTATGTACAACCTCGCAATTAGCTTAGATCGTGGCTATCCACCAGGGCTTTCGAGCCCTGGTATCCACACACACAAGGGCTATATACAGCGTACGTAACCGTACGCTGTATCCCTCTTAAGTATACAGTCAATTCAAGGTTTTACAGCATCGTTGCTTTCGTGTTTGGCTCCTCCGTACAGCTGTACGCAACCCTGTATAATGCTACGTATTATATAGACCTTGTCTATTCGACAGCACCAATAGCCCTTATTTGCAAATTAGTTTTATACTACTTAATAATATATCATTCAATATAAGCCTATCTTATATAATACAATTGTTATCGTCGAGTAAACAGCGTTGCTTAAAATAACCAATCTGTAAATAAGGTCTTATTTACAAATTAGGTAGTTTTGCCAATCGGATTAAACAAATATCATTTTACTAATAAAATTGGTAGCAAATGGCATGCCAGTCTTCTAAAAAGTAATCTGTCTGGAAGGGCTGGCAGACCAATCTGCAAATAGCACAACTCTTAATAACCTAGTTGCCTAAGTAACTAGAGGTTACCCCCCCGGCAACACAAAAGCCTAAGGTTTACACCGCACCATGTTTCTATGCTATTTTCATTATTGTTACATATTAGCGACCTACTCCCTATTAAACTGGAGGGTACCCCTATAATAGCCCGGATTTACCGCTATTACACGGCTGGACAATACTCTCAATACCCTCGAGACCTAAGTAATAAGGCCTTAAATAGATGCATGAACTTGTTCTTTTCATATTTACTGCTTTCTATAAGGCAGGAAAATTATCTGTAAGGTAGCAAGGCATGTGTCCCAAATAGGAAATTTGTACTCGCATTCAACACAACATCCTAAGGTAAACCTTAAGCAAACCTTAGGCAATCACTACCACGGAAACATTTATATAGTAAGAAGCTTCAGTTCCTTTAAGAAGTTTTGGATTGGCTTATGATAGATGGTACATTTTTCTATATACGCCCTCTCTATTCCCCAATCTATATTTGTGATCATATCGCTATACCCATACCTACTCCTATAGCAACTGAGCCTCCCATATAACTACACTTCATACTGAATGCTTCTCAACTGTAGCGTAGAATTTATTCTTATATCTGTACGACAAAAGGGTTAGAGAAAGTCCAAAGTTCTGTTTGATGAGTTACTTACGCTACGAGAATCAAATCCTTCCACTCCATGTCCTTGTCAGTCGTGTTGTACGGCGTAATCTGGAAGCGTCGGAAGATGTTTCCGAAAACAACCCACATCTCACACCAGGCTAGTCTATATCCTTGTTAGCAACCATATTTACCCAACAATGCGTTAAGGGGGGATAGCAAATCTCTTACTCTTTGCCCAAGCATTGGCGAGCCCCCCTGTTGAAGGTGGCCATATACCTATCGAGCCGAGCAGCGTCGTCGGTTAACCATCGCTCGGGAATAAATTCGTTCGGCTGGTCCCAGACATCAGGGTGGCGGTTTAGGATGTAGGCGGACATTTGGATGTTAACCTGATGAGCGCATGGCGCAATATTAGAAACATGCTACGTCACATTGATAGTTTCTTCACTTACGCCTGGCTTCAAATATTTGCCGTAGAGCTGGTATCCTTCTTCGGGTACGGTTCTGGGAAGACGTCCAGGTAGAGGGCTTCCAAGCCTCAATATTTCCTTAATGGTGGCGGTCTATCACATATACATGTTAGAAGATCATTCTTCGTCCGCAACGGGTTTGTAGATCTCTTACCAGATAAGGTAGCTTCCTAACACGCTCATATGTGATCTCTTCTTCGAGCGACGGGAACTCTGCCGAAAGCTCACGAAATATCTTCTCGTAAATAGCGGGCCTGGTGTATACTTGGTAAAGACCGTAAATCAAAGCAGTTGAAGTGGTATCATTTCCCGCAGTCAGAAGCATGACAAGTTCGTCGTTCAGCTCATCGAGGTTAGGGACTTGATGATCCTTGGCGGCTTTTGGATCCATTAGCATATCTATAACGGCCGATCGCTCTCCATAGCTCTTTTGTAGCTGACGGGTTGCATTGCTTATAGTACCTCCGGCCTGGTGCGGATTGAACACTTCAAGATACCTCCCGGTAATGTTAAGACAGGCCTACACATAGAGTTAGATAAGCTAAAAAAACCGTAGGCAAACTCCAGGCACTTACACGCTTGAAGCTAAATAGGGGCATGGGGAAAATGATAAAAGAGGTCATGGATGCGGCTTTCAGCGCGATAGCTGAAATCGTGGGGAACGAAGTGCCAACCCATCCTACCTTGAAACCCGCTTCAAGGTATTCCGTGAGCTGGTTGCGAAAGTTGGGCTCCGTAACGCAACCCATCTCCTGACCGAGGACGATCTTGGAGATGATGTCCATCGTAAAGGCCTTTGCGGCAGAAGTGACACATATCGGCGATGACTTCTCTGCCGCCTCCTCAAACCTCTTAATCAGCTGCTTCGTCTTCGCCAAAATCGCGGGAGCAAGTTCTTGCACCCTAGAGCCCGATAAAGCTGGGGCCAAAACCTTTCTCCGGACGCGGTGCTTGGCCGGGTTTATCTCGCCGATCAAAGTCCCCGGAAACGAGATATTTAGATAGAAGTGAGCGTCCTTGGTGAAAGTCGAGTTGGTTTTCACTAGATCTTGGAACACTTCCGGGTCGCTAACGTGTATAGTATTCACACCAACCCGAATTACAGGCCCTAGCATGCGCATAAGCTGGTGCCGCACGATAATCAAACCAGGGGCGTTAACTCACCGTGGAGCTTGTGAAGCCTGTCGATCTCGAACAGCAGCTCTCCATTTCGATAATAATTCCAATATAACTCCCACCACGAATCCGATACAGCAGCGATTTTAGACCCTGGGTATTTTGACAGGGGATGGAAATATATTCTGTATATCGCTAGGAATACCCAGGATACTAGTGCACAGAGAGCAAGAAGTAGAGCTCGGTCCAGCATGTTGAAGATGGTTTACCCGTGCTACGAGTAAATGTGATCTCCAAGAGTTGAGCTTTACGAGGCCACAACTTCCCGCGTAGACTTACTATTTCTTTCATATATCTTTCTCATAATTTTCTGTCGTCCGATTCATAATCCTACTACTTCTCAAAATCTCACGATCCGCTTACATGTAAGCCCTGCGGCGAAGTACGAGCCCCGATAAATTTCGGGTCATGTTTGTCGTCGGCCGATAAATTTCGGTCGGTAGGCTGCCCTGCGTAATATAGGATCCAGGTTGCTCGCGTTAGCTTCGCCTCATTAGCTGAAGGATCAGCCGTTGTGAGTAAGCCAATCGCACGCCTCGGCCCATTTCAGCTGCTTTTTGGTACGTTTCAGTGGCTGTAGACATTCGAGATTGCTGTCAAAGCTGTAGGTAGTCAGTTCTAAAAAAAAGAACCACGCGAAGGATCTAGTTATGCAAAGTCCATCTTACTACTGTGCAGCCTCTCGCGTGGAACGGAAGCGTCCGCGGCAAACCTAACCGTCGCCATGAGGCTCGTACGATTCGGGTCTGAAGGAGTGACAGCGCTCGCATGGCTGCGCAATAGCTCATTTTCCATCTATTCTAGGAGGCGTAGTTCCAGGGCCATGAGGGTCCATGAAATTAACAATCTTAGGCGTAGCCTGTATAAGTATGGACGTCACCGTAGCACAACTTGTAGATTCAGAAGAAGAGAAGCATAGAGTTCAGTTTCCTGAGTCTCTTTCCTCCTAGTTTCTTTTCATAGTCTATTTCTTCATAGTCTATTTTCTTCGTCTTTCATATAGTCAATCTTTTATCATTTCTCTCTTGTCATCAATTCACCATGCGCGTGTCTCGGCTTCCTCTGTTGGGTTTACCCCTTATTCCCTCAGTATTGGCTGCTCCCACCCCGGCATCAGTCGATAGCTTCTTACAATCTATCGACGTAGACCCAAACTCAGTGCCTGCGAGTGTCAAGAGCCAGAGCGGTATTAACTTCACCTGCTCCGTCCTCTCCATTATCAGCAACAACGGCAGCAGTGCCGGTAATGAGACTCTATACGTCGCTCGCTCGAACAGCGATCTTTACGCTCAGGAGGCACACGCTCATTGGTCGGAAACGGCGTGGAAGTCTCCTTCTTGCATCTTCGCACCTAACAACATCCAAGATCTAAGACGCGCCGTTCTTATCGCTGGTTTCACAAACATCACATTCGCCGTCCGCAGCGGTGGTCACTCGCCTCTTTCCAACTGGGCTAACATCGACGATAGCCTTCTGATTTCTATGACTAACATTAACGACTTGGAATACGATGAGGCTGCTCAAACCCAGCGATCCGGAATGGGCAACCGCTGGGGCGACGTCTACGGACACCTCGTTCCTTACGGACGAATCGTTGTCGGTGGTCGTCTGGCCACGGTCGGACTTGGCTTATCCACAGGAGGCGGTCTCTCCCACTTCTCAAACGAATGGGGATGGGTTGGTCAGAATGTCCTTCAATACGAAGTCATGCTTTCCAACGGTTCTCACGTCAATGCTAGCGCTACCGAGAACCCGGACCTGTACTATGCCTCTAAGGCCGGGTCTAGCAACTTTGGTATCGTCACTCACATCACCCAGCGCACTTACCCCATGGGCCAGGTCTGGGGTGGTCTCGTTCAGTTCCCTGGTAACTCCTCGAAGCAGTTCATGGCTGCTATGGCTGAGTACCAGGGGAACGGCCAATTTGACACCAAGTCTGCCATCCTCCCTTACATCGGCATCAACAACGACACCATCCTCGCTACCTTTGTATACTTGGATGGTGTAGTCCGTCCTGATGCTTTCGCGCCTTTCTTCGAGATCCCCGTCACCGCAGACTACACCCAGGTCTACGACAACTTCTACGAGTTTTGCCAAGTCGACCTCCCCTACCAGGTACCTAGGTGGACTTACGCTGCTACTACCATAGCCTTCGACAACAGCACCAGCACGGAGACCTACGAAGGATTGATCGATGTATTCTCTCAGTTCTCGTCGCGCGTGCAGAACGTTACCGGCGGCTCCTTAGCCCCCATGGTCCAGCCCGTCTCCAAGAGCATGGTTGACCAGTCGCGAGCCCTTGGCGATGACCCCATGAACGTGGAGGACAGAGCGCAGCTATGTAAGTAACAGGATTCCCGAGTATCCCCGCATGTGCATCAACGCTAACAATTTCAGGGGTCGGTATCAACATTGGTTGGTCATTGGAGAAGGACGATGCAACTGTCTACCAGATCCTCGAGGACATTTTGGCGGCAACAGAGAGCTACACCACGTCCCGCAATGTCCACCTGCCTTTCGTCTTCCTAAACGACGCCTGGTCCGGACAGCAGCCTTTCGTCGGCTACGGGCAGGACTCCCACAACAAGCTCCTGGCCGCCAGCAAGAAGTACGACACACGCCAGATGTTCCAGAAGTTAGTCACGGGCGGATTCAAACTATAGTTGATAGACGATCTCTACTTGACTACCACTTCTGGGTAACGATTTTATTATAGATTACTGTTGGGATATAGATGGGTGCATAACCTTGTAAAGTAGCTGTATACCTAGACTGAAAGGGATCGCATCGAGTGTTGGGCGTTGTACGAGGCGATGAGAGGTCATTTTTGGCTACTATTCGATTCGTTACGATAAGATGTTTTAGTAATATCAAGATTCTCATTACGATGTATAATCAAACTTGGATGGAGTGTTACCCCTGACTGCCCTGAGTGATCCTTAACTAAACCCGGTGTCTGATCTAGCTAAGATGAGTTTAGTCGGCTTTAATTCTCCTTGATGACAATCTTCTGCGGGGAGAATGCTACGTTATTCTTATGTATTTGCCGGCCTAGAGTCTGAAAATAGTAACCTGCGTCACGTAGGGTAGGGATGGATCTACGTACATATGTACCTACCTACTCAGCCACGAGATCGTCAAGATACGTCGAGGTAAAGGTGAAGCTGCATTGGATTTATCTAATATGTATTTATCTAGGGCGCCAGTGTATAAATATTCAATGGATTTCCACACAAGCCGACCTAATTTACCACTAAGAATAATGAGAATAATGTGGAAATTGGAAGAGCCATTGTAGGGCGTGTTAATATTCTTTTAATTTAGAATATCGGAAGTGTCGATAAGATGTAGTGATCGAATATTCAAGTAAAACATTCGAGAATTTATTTTCCTAGGTAAATTGGTTGAAATAATACATCATTGATGTTTTCCGTAGAGGCATCATCATAGAGTCTTCGTACCAATCCAGAGCGGAGTTGAAGTGCAGGTGAGGAAGTTTCCTTGTCGACTACACGTCGCTTGGACGTAGCCGACGCCAACAGCATCGAACGACGACCTGCCATGTTGTTAGAAACATGCTTTCTCAGAAAAGCACTTTTTCACTTACGATTCGCTACAGTTCCAGTGCTGCTTAATAGTCAACACGTTTATTTGCCGGTCGAAGCTAAACGTCGCTGTTGTCGTAGAACTCTCCTCTGCATCCGACTCGCAAGATCCAGTCAGAGTATTATTCTGGCTTCCCGAAGTCGTACAGTTGAAAACATCCGTATTGGCCATATTTCTCAAGATGAAAGACGGGCCAGTATCGGACGAGGGCGCGCTCGAAGACGGTGAGCCGGGAACTTGTTCGTAACGGCGTAGCCAGTTCTCGAGCTGCCACGATTGGTACCTTTCTGCATTATCCGCGCAAGAATCTGTTGCCAAACGAGCCGGGCTTCCTGTGGTAGTAATATCTAGACCTTTACCCTTTAACATGCAGCTGGTGCCGTCCTCCTCGCTCGTCGCGCAATCTAGATCCAAATGGAAAGATCCTATAGCTAAGGCGTCGGATCTGTCCCCGTGATGTTAGTTTCGTTTTATGTCTGGAGACTGTAGCAAGTGCGGGACGATACTTACCCTTCTTTATCTGAGCAGGCAAACGTATGAGATATATACATTGTACGATTATTCTTCCAGTCCAGGGCAAACGAGACAGCGGTATCTGAAGTCCTGCCGTTGCCAGCCCAGATACAGTCACTCCAAATGATATTCCCGTCTTCATACCAACCTTCCCACGATTCGGGCCACTCTGCGACGCACTCGAAAAAGGTGCCCATAGTGAGGTTGCCAGGTACTATGCTCACGGCTATCGTTGCGGCTCCCTTCCCCCCAGGCTCCGCGCCGTCATACCTTGCGGCGCCCACATGCCACTGATACTCCGAAGACGCGTTCGTACCAGTGCCGCATACTCTAGAAGCAACTACTCCGTGAGTAAGCGGCAGCACCGCTACAAAGGCTAACACGCCGTTTCTCATCCTGACTTTTTTTTTTCCTTTGGACTGCTCGAAGCGTACTAAGGAATATAGATGGCGATTAAAACTTCTCTGCCGGCATGGTTGCTATGTAATAAAGGGGTGTCTATAGTTCGGTACGGGTGATCTTATCTGGCTTTTAGTTATACCGGCTTGATTAAATGCCGGGACGTCTAGGCCGTTGCATTGCAATCTGGAAGAGTGTGTGGAAGATTAATCCCATTTTGCCGTAGCAGGAGAAAGTCTCCAATCACCCACATATTAGGTGGCACTTATCTTGGACAAAATATAACAATAGGTAGAGATTTGAAAGTAAGCGAGTGTGCAGAAGTGGCATACTTCATTGTTATCTTTAATTCCAAAGATCATACAGCATCATCATGATTTGAATTACTCCGTTGTATCATCTCGAAGTTTCATAGTCAGAAATCAAATATGTCCTGATATATGCCATCGATCGAAAGCAGGTTTATGCCAAGAGTAATGAGTTGATAAGGGTTTACCATGCGAGATACTCCCGGGTAAATTCATTAGGAGTGGCAATTTTCCTTAGCCCAATATACCTCGATATTGTCCAGGTCAGAAAACCAAGTCAGAGAACCGGTATCTCGGCATTGATTTAGGAAGAGGTAAGTCTCTAGTATATAGGAATTAGGGTCCAGGTTATACGTGCGAGCGATAGTCTGGCTTCGCTCCGTCTGAGGTTTTCCCATCGCCGCAACCCCTTTTGTAAACTGGTTAGATAATTCTGTCCAAGATGAAGTGGAAAGCTTTAGCCCTAGCGCTTCTCGCGGGGGATGTTGCCGCCCAGCAGATGATACGTTTTGGTTGCTCCCAGCTTGTCATTGAGCGTCTAGACCCTCTCGTCAATCCCGGTACGTTGCCGTCGCCGCACGTCCATCAGATCGTGGGTGGGAACTCGTTCAACTCGAGCATGGACCCGGCAGTGCACGATCTCGTCAGAGACTCTACCTGTACCAGCTGTACGTTCTCTGAAGATTTCTCTAACTACTGGACGGCGGTTCTATACTTCAGGGCCCGCAATGGGACATATAAGCGCGTACCACAATTTGCGAATGTAGGACTCCGACAAGATGGTGGAATCACAGTTTACTATATCCCTCCCTACGATGGAAAGACGAAAGTGACTGCTTTCAAGCCGGGTTTCCGTATGCTTGTCGGAGACGCCGCGCTTCGCAAGGCCGATGGTATGCAGCGCCAGCTATGTCACCGCTGCTACACAACCGCGGATGGCGCCGGCCCCGCTGGGGACACGGGTGGCGCGCCGTGTACCGGTTCAGATACGCAGAGCTTACCCCCTAAGCCCTGCGCTGGCGGTATTCGCACGACGATTACATTCCCTACCTGCTGGGATGGAAAGAATCTAGACAGCCCAGATCACAAGAGTCACGTCGCATATCCTCGCGAGGGTACCTTTGAATCAGTAGGCACCTGTCCGGAGAGTCACCCTATTAGGCTACCGCAGTTGATGTACGAAGTTATGTGGGATGTAAGTACCAACTTTGCTACCCTGATATATCGGGTAACAGGCTTCGTCGAAGGGCTGTTGCTAATTCGTATATTTCCTAGACAACACCTTTCAACGACCCGGAACTATGGCCCGAGGATGGCTCGCAGCCATTCTTCTGGAGCACAAACGATGAGTGAGTCTCCCAAGAAACATCGGAATTTTTCCATGTACTAAATTGGTACGTACAGAACTGGATATTCGCAGCACGGCGATTACGTCTTCGGCTGGAAAGACGATGCCCTTCAGCGTGCTCTTGATGCGCGATGCAACAACGCTGTCTGCAGTGAGCTCAAGGTTCAGACGTCGGAAGAGGCCCTAAAGTGCACCAAGGCTCAAACGGCAGTGGAGGATGTTGATGGATGTGAGTCATATTTATTATAGATGCGCGAACATGGGTAGCTAACATATCACTAGGGTTGGAAAGTATCCCAGGTAGTTAGAATGGCCTATATGATTGTACCATAATCTCCCTCTACATCATTGTTTTCAGACGTCTTACTATATGTTACATGGAGTCTAATATAGCCACGACACTACTTTCATCTAGTGTCTTATATAGAGGCGTACTCAAATACGGATCGTACCCCTAGTCAAATAAAGTGATGTGAATCCCCTTATTCTAGGCCGTCGAGCTGTGGGGAATTCCCGTGTTTGACTATTAGTATTAGTGCTTGTTCCATATATCTCGGGGGCTGTAGGTGGATAGGGGATAGATATAAGAAAGAGACAAGGATATATAGAAGTAGGTATTCAAACTTAGCCTTTCTGGTTATCGTTATGGGGAGTAGAATCGCGACCAGTACTTCAAAGATACGGCGAATGATATCCCAGTTCACTCTAGGCAATTCTTCAAAAGCATCTATAAGTATTTTATATTCTCTAGCCACTGAATAAGTTAGATACCTATAGATAGACTAAGTCAGATAGCGAAGAGTATTTAAAATTAGTTAAAACAAAAAATCTACTAACTCTCAACAATATCACATTATTATACTAGCAAATCGTCGGCGATGCTTGGCAATTCCCAGTAGGAACCGGAGATTCGTACACTTTGGTCTAGATAGTACTACCGCTGGATACCTCTTAATATGGCTATGTTGATGTCAGCCATGTGGCATCATCTAGGGGGTTATGGTAGGGGCAATATGCCCACTGGTCCCATCAAACCGGGTACTGTTGGAGACCAAGATTAGGTAGGTAGTTAGATAAAATCACCAGCTGGACGAATGATCAAAGAGGACCTATCCTGGTCTGAATTTTAGTAAATATCTCGGCCGCACAATCATACTGACTTGGGTAAAGCTATTCCTCACGCAGCCTTGTTCACTGGTGATTCCTATATTTAGGGTTGAGTCTGCGCCGGCACACTTCAGCACTGTTCGTATAATTGTTTAGCTAATATAAATCGTTCACCTACATGTTAAAATCAAGTCTCTCGTCTCTACCTGCTCTAGCTTGCTAATTGTGATTAGATATACTATCGTCATAAAAATGACTGCAAATTGGTCTATCCTCCAAGTATTGCTGGCCTCGGCTTGCTTATTATCAAATGGGTTGGGCCAAGCCCAAGTCAACAGAGTCCATTGGTGCGAGTCTTATGATTATAGCGGTATTCTTTTAACTTTTAATACTTAGGTAGGTTAGAGTGCACTCTAAAATCAGGTACGGATTACGGATTACATCTAGGTAGGTACATTACCTTATGTAGGTACCTAATTAGTACCTGCTTTATAGGGATATACATACATGTATGTATCTTACAGGGGGTATATGCCACTGACGTAACTAACATTATGTAATGCGCCAGGAGTTGAGAGTGGACACCCAATTATGTAGATCTCCAGACGATAAAAAAAAACTCCAGACGATAAAAAAAAAAAGGCGACTGGCCCTTCACTTGCATCACTAAAATTACTAGGTTAACCTACCTCACCACCTCACCACCTCACTTGCATATAACAGAAAGGGTTGCGATAACTTAAGTACTTCATATGGACGAATGCTAAAAGTTCTCATTATAAGATTTCTCATGCAGATCAACCTTAGAACTGTTTGCCCTATTAACCTTCCGCGCATCTCACATGTTTAATTTCCGTGGTAATGCGCGGTACACCTTCAATCCCCGCTCTATCTTCTATCGACCGCCCACTACTGCCCTAGCGAGGCGTGCTCTCGCCTCAAAATCTCCCTTGAAATATCTCGACAAGTCAGCAATTACAGCGTCAGGCCCTGTAGCTGAGGAGCTTGCTGCTACGGGGCTATGGATACCAAGGAGCCCGCGAGGGAAATCTGACAAGGCCTCGCAACCCCAGCCGAATGGTGACAAGACCAGGGTTAACGTTGTTAGCGAAAATTTATGCGACAATATTATCTCATACGTCGGAAAGTCCCTTAGCCGGCATGTGGGATGCGACCTCATCGATATATACCCCGGCGCTGGGCTTTGGAGCCACAAGCTACACGATTTTCTCAAGCCGCGCTCTCACATCCTGATGGAACCCGATGTAGAATTATACAAACCCTTCCTCAAACCTCTCCTCGATCAGCCCAATACTATGCTCGTCCCGGCGTCCGGGATCATCTGGCGGGAGCTCAACTCTATCCTAACCCCAGAATACCTACCGCACCAAACCATACCTGACGCGGCCAAGTTGAGTCAACGCAACGATACTCTCCTAGTCACTGCAAACATTGCTTTCCACCCTCAGAAACGCTTCCTTTCCTTCGCGTCCATGGCGAATTTGGTTCTTTACCAGTATATCGAAGCTATCCGAAATAGCGGCCTCTTTCAACGATATGGGCTCGTCCGCATGTTGATATGGACTCGGCACGACGACAAGTACGGAATACTCCCTAAGTTGATGCAGAAGCGGAAGAAGCTGGCGTTAGATACCGAGCTCTGCTGCGAATGGGTGCACGAGGTGTGCGGCCGCGAGGGTTCCGATAGTTCTTGGTACGTCCGCGATAACGTCATTGACGAGAGTAGTAACATTGCCACCTGGAAGAGGATGAAAGATGCCAAGATTCGAATGCCTAAGGGGAGGTCTTCTGAAGCTCTGAAGGAGGCTCGACTAAATGCGAGGTCGGGGAAAAAGCTCATGCTGGCAGAAAGGGCCCCCGTATTTAAGAGATCCTACCGCAATGTATTGCATGAGCTCGAGGAAAGATATATAGCAGAAACATTTGGTCCAGATTCGGATGATTTCAAGAGCATGCGGAACTATCAGTGGAGGGCTAACTGGGAGAAAAAAAAGCACCAGCGCATGTTCGACGTAATAAAGCGCTACGATGCTATTACTACTCTCTACAGGTCGGGCAAGGCAGCGCCCGAGAAGATCGAAGCTCTTGAAAGGGAATTGCAGGTCGATATAGAGAATAGCCCCAAGGGGTTTGTCAACGAATTCGTCACCTACAAGGACAATCTCCATTATTTCAGGCAAGACCCGCCCCTGCTCCATTGGGATCGCAGGGCATACGAACCGCTGCGTATAGAGCCCGAAGAATTCTTCCCGAATATCGAATGCAGCTTGCTAGATATCCAACCGAAAGGGGTCCATCCGTTACTTCGCCAGACCGGCCCAGGTTCGAATAGGGCGGGTGATTGTTTTGAACTAATTTTAAGCTCGATGATGAGCCACAGCACCATTCCCATCAGCCAAGCTTTGGATGCCCTCATGCCAGGTGCCGCCGATTACATCATACCCCGTTGGAAGAGCGCCAGAGACTTGAGACACGGCGGAGTGACTAATAAGATAAAAGGTTTAGAGCTGACACCGAGGATGCTGAATGCGCGGCAGTGGGAAGAGCTTATAGAGCTCTGGATGGAGTGGCCTTTCCGCCCTGAGTTTCACGAACTCGTCGCTCGCACCCACAACGAGCTAGCCATAGAAGATAACATTCTGGCTTCCGAATGATTTCAACGAGAGATGGCGTTTTCACAATCTGGGCTTCCTGCGGTAAGTGACAGGATTACCGTACGTAGAGACCGCATAATGTACGATTGTAAGAATCTAGAGGCGTTAATACGTGTTGACAAGATGGGTTACGGCCAACTTCTCTGCGCCGCCTGGCCATGTTATATTTTACTATGGTTCGAAGACCCGCAATACGTGCGCAATCATAATTGGTGTCTGGAGGTTTCCAGGCTGACCTTGGCGTTGACAAGCTTGGTAGTCCTCCATACATACATACATACATATTTGTAAACCTGGTAAGGTACTCGTATTCTTAGAGAGATCATGACATTATGGCGAGACGACAGAGTATAAGAGAACGTGACCCTTATAGCACGCGTTTATCTATTTTATATGGGCTTTACAGCTCCATATAACGAGCCGTGCTATAATCCAAGTCCCAAAGCTCTAATTTTACAGAGACGCCCTTTTTCTTTTACGAGCTGGCACCCTGGAGCTATCCGAAGCAAAATAAGCCCACTCAACAAGCTGACGATATCAGCTTGGCTTTACATAACCCTAACCCAAATCGTTGCGATACGATATCTCACCGTAAAATAGGTTAATAAGAAGCCATGTTTGCCTCAGCACCTAGCAGGCCCGATAGTGTTAATGAGGCTAGTATTTAAATACGCCCAATCGAAACTTTATCTTGATGATTAACGAGCCGTTCTATCGAGTTTCTGGAACGTTGATGCTGTTATTTAGAAGATGGAATTGGGGTGCGTCTGAAATTGAGGTTAGCGCGGGGTTAGCTTGGCGTTAGCTCTATGTATCGAAGAACGTTAAGCTTGGGAGGCACACAAGGTACATACATGTACCTACCCTTATGTAACCTTTTATCTGGGGTAGTAGTACTTTAGGTGCATACTTATCCATTAGGTATCTCCCTCCTACCTGTCTGTAAATATAAAGACGAAAGGAGATTGAGCTCCGTGAGAAGCTGTCTCCAATGATCGGCTCGGTCCTGTGACAATAAATTGTTACAGTGGCAGAATGGAAGTTCCCCCTTCCCACCGGGCTGGTACAGAGATGTTCAATCGATCGGGCCGCCTAGAGGATGTACATAAGGAAAGTGATGAGCGGAAGCAAGTTGGGATTAACGGAAATTGTGGAGACTTAGAAAACTTAGAAATGTTGCACGTTTTTCAATATGGTGTTGGCCCCCCCCTGTTCATACACTATTTTCTATTAGGCGAGCGCACAGAGCCTGTGCCGCTTCAGCTATCATGGCTGCATGGTAGAGATTAGAAGAGCCACATATGCGTGTGATGTGCCAAGGAGGCTTCTGAGATAAGATGGAGAATGATTATAACTTTGCGCCGTGACAGATTAATATAGGTATGTATGTGTTTGTACAATATAAGAAATATACTTGATCTATAGGTATATATATGGAAGAGGACACGTAGGTACCTAACCTATTATATATTGTTACATCTTCCCGGAATTATAATAATATGTATGTGTTGGTGACCTCCCGGCATATCTTCAAGGGCCTCTGTACGGCCCAAGGAGCTGGTATTCAAATTTACTGCATCCCTTAGCCCCACGGTCCGTAACATGTACAGTACGGTAAGACCCGTATTGTGCGACATACCTCTTCTATGTACAGTACATACATATCCATTTGTATCGTACTTTGTACCAATGTGGGTGAGCTTACCTGCAGACTAACCCACCTTTGCCTAGAAGCGTCGTCGCTCGCGAGTTTATCAAATTTCCCCCAATAAGCCCATCTATCTGTACCCATGGAAGGCAATGTCTCTTTTTTATACTTTTCGCATCGGGCCCAAGCAAACTTAACAAATTTGGCAAACTTTACGAAACTCTGTTCCAGCTAATTCTTCCTCCAATGTTCAAAGACAAGCCAAAGCGCAATTTGTACCTGTCATGAGATACATGAGATACATGTAGTCAAGTTACATGGTTAGTAAAACCTGTCACCCAGATCTGCCCACTGAATTTATGTACACCACTCCGCCTCAATAATTGTATCATATTATCTCCTCATAATACCTATTTTCCCTCGAGTCCTATTCTCTCTCTTACATATTCAAGGATTGAACCTGTCTACTCCTAGTGTATTCTCGTCTGTCTTTTACGTTTACTATCTTTTTTTCTTTCTTGGCCTTTCCTTGTAAACATTTAACATCCAATCGTTTGTTGCGAAAACAAAGTTTTGATATCGTTCTATTCTACCGATTTTCCCCTTCTATCGTTGCCGACACCGACACATTTGACTTTTAAGCCAGACCGGGAGCCTCCCCATCTTAACTCTACTCGAACTGTGCTACCATATTCGAGCGCGCTACGAAACTTTTCGTCCCATCTCCGAAGCAGTGTCGACGTCTCGGCGCCGTCTTTAAGGCGGCTGACGTCTCTCCCTTGCCATGCGCTCGCCCGCTTTTCCACCGAGGAGGCCTTCTCACCTCGTCCGATACATTTTCCCGGCCGCACTCCTCCTCGGCATCTTCTACTACCTCTCCTATAAGCCCCAAGAGGCTCAAACACCTAATACCTATTTAACTTCTGACCGCGATTCCTTTAAATCCTCATTATCGTCATCTTCCCCCGCTTCTTACGACCATGGGACACCTGACGTTGTTGATCAATCCGCCAAGAATCCGTCTACCAATCAGAAACCCGTCCACGGAGATCTAGACGACGGTAATCAAGACGAGGAAGACAAGCCAGTACACGAATCGAAACCTATCCAACCTGCCCAACCCGCTCCGCCGAAACCTGCTACGGACCACCCTATCGACCAGCTGATCAAGGTTGCTGATAAAGATTTCGAAGACCTGTTAGCTAAAGAGTCGAACACGCTAGCTGAAGCTGCCCAAGCTTATCGTAAACGTCGCGGGCGGCATCCGCCTCCGGGCTTCGATAAGTGGTACGAGTTCGCGAAGGAGAATGATGCACTCATAGTCGAAGATTTCTTTGATCAGATCTACCACGACCTGAACCCATTTTGGGGTCTGGAACCTTCAAGCATTCGCGATGAAGCTGTAGGCTACGAGATGGTTATCAACATACGCAACGGCAATGCGAGCGCCGAGAGCGATTGGTTTTGGACTCAGATATGGTTAGACATGATTCAGACTATCGAACATTTGCTACCCGATATGGATATTGCTCTAAACGCAATGGACGAACCGCGACTTGTAGTGCCGTGGGAGGATATCAATGGCTACATGAAGAAGGAAAAGCAGAGCCGAATTCTGAATCCCGCTAAAAGTATCGTCAACGAGTTCCAGAAATTACCACCTCCGGTTAAACACGAGGACAAGTCCCTTCATACTGTCGATAAGGATTGGGAAGACACAAGTAAGACTAACCCTTCATTGCTACCCTAGGATAGGCATGGAGAACAGTTGTATATACTAACAGTTTATAGACCCGTACTGGTTAATCGCTCGTCGAGGTTGTCCTCCTGATAGTCCCGCCCGCAAACAGCCCGCCCTCAGTTCGTTCGACGGCAAACCCAGCTTCTCTCCGGAGTGGGCAACACCCCACCAGTATCAAGGATATGTGGCCAACTCCACGCTCTCATCCGAATTTTGCCATCAGCCCGATCTACAAGGACTCGAAGGTATCTTCATACGGCCTCTAACAACGTCCGCGACTAAGGTTCTCTTCCCGATGTTTGGAGGAAGCAAGCTGGCCACTAACAACGAGATTCTTCTTCCGGCTCCCATGTATTGGAATGAAGAAGAAAGGTTTACCGGAGGAGACGACCATGGGCCGTCGTGGGATAATAAGATCGGCCCTCTCATCTGGCGCGGCGTGGCTACCGGCGGCCGCAACACTGAATCGAACTGGAAGGGCTTTCAACGGCATCGATTCGTCTCGATGAACAACGGAACAAAACTCCAGCGCGCCGAGGAGGATATCGAACCACCAATCAATTTCGAACTGCCTAGCGCCACCTACAACCTGGCGGCGCAAAAAGAGAGGCGGCTGGGTGCGTGGGTATCGCAGTGGTCTGATGTTGGCTTCACCGACCTATTCTGCGACCCTGACATAGAGCCCGAGCAGAAAGACGGGCATTGTATATATACTGACGAGCACTACGAAACGGTACTGGGTCAGAAGCTAGCAGTTCAGTTTTATTACAAGTATCTGCCCGATATCGATGGCAACTCTTTCTCGGGGCGTTACCTAGGCTTCCTACGAAGTACAAGTCTGCCCATAAAGAGCACGCTCTGGCGCGAATGGCATGACAGCCGCCTGGTGGCCTGGAAGCACTTCGTGCCGATGGATAACCGATTCAGCGATTACTATGGCATCATGGAATATTTCCTCGGTTACAACGACGGCGTTCCTGGACACGACGAAGTAGCCGAGAAGATCGCGACGGACGGAAAGGCCTGGGCCGAAAAGGTTCTCAGGAAAGAAGACATGCAAATCTATGTGCTACGGTTGCTGTTGGAATATGCGCGAATTGCGGATGACCGAAGAGAAATTATGGGCTGGGTTGACGATTTGCTATCTTGAAGGGGAGATACGAAGGACGAAAGTAACTAATCATGACACATACCCTTTAGATGACGAGCTTTAGTGTATAACATCGTCGATATACCAATACGAGGACGGCGTTAGGGTGGGTTAAGGCATTGAAATGTTGGCATGCCAGCGTGGAGCAGATGAGCTCGAGCATATGGCCAATTGGTCCTGGGTAACCGGCGTTGGATGGTGTATTTAAAGACGAACATGAAAGTCTCTAGGTGGGCTACCTGCGGTAGCAAAATTAAGAAAGTGCCTCAACATTTTTATTTTATTTTATTTTATTACTTGACCTATTCTCTTTTACATTTACGTAGACTTAGTATGGCATTGGAGAGCTTGATACGATGAATTCCGTTTACCCCTGGACAAATGGCAACGGGATCTCCCACTTGGAACGACTATGTATAATAGTCTTAGACTAATGCACGCACTCGGAACAATGACATCTCAACGCTTGCTAAAACTTGTATATTAGCTTCTATAGTCAGGGGTCTTCTTATAAGTATGACGTAGCGGTACTATCACACAACTCTACGACAATTACATAATGCCTACCAATTTTGGTAATGGTAATTGTACAAGTTCATGGAATGGAAGCAATGGTAAGACAATGAGTGTCTCTCCGATGATCCTTCTATGCCATTTTATCCGATCAAACCGAGACACTGTAAAACAAGAAAAAATTAAGGTAATTGAGTTGAGTGAGGTAGCCATTCGGGAAAATCTATAGATCGAGATCCGGCTTAGACCTTGAATTACGTACCTTGGCATCTGGTGAACGTCATCACACATGTCAGACATACCGAACGCGGTGAGCTTTGTAAAAGAGTCGAGGCTACATACGACGGTATATAAAGCTAAGGATATCTTCTTAGATATTTACCATTGATCTTTCAAGCTACTCCAAACAACTACAAACAATTATTTTATACAATCTATCTTTATTACTTACCTCAAGTATTCATTCAACTATTCAACAACAATGGATGCCCTCAAGAACTTCGCCAGCGGTAACTCGCAAAACACTGGCAACACCGGTGCCCAACAGACCGGTGAGAAGAAGGATATCGGAGATAAGAGTAAGTTGTCCCATTTGCGCAAGTTGCCTCTTGAAGTTAGATGTCTAACATCATATTTCCCTAGTCGCTGGATTCTTGAACAAGAAGGAGGGAAACAAAGTCTCCGACTCGCAACTAGAAAGCGGCACAGATAAGGCTCGCAACTTGTACGAGAAGACGACTGGGTACGTTAAGGCCACTCAATCTCCAAAATCTTCCCAGAAACTAACATTATCTGGCACGCAGAAACAAAGTCAACCCTAAGATTTCCAACTAGGTGCGAACATCGTGCTGTCGAGTTATGAGGGAGGATATATTGTGTTTATAATAATATCTAATCAATCCTTCACGTGGAGAGGCTACCAACAAATAGCTATGGAGGGTCATAACTGACATCTGGATTGTCCAGTATATCGTCGTTCCTTAATCGAAGAAAGGGTATGAGGCAATGGGTTGGTTAATCCACCCAAGAAAGATGGGCATATCTCTCAAATAGAAAACATTTTTTTCATTTAAATAAAAAAAGTTCAAACTCAACGTCTTTACACCGAGACGCCGGAAACTTTCGTCGGATAGCCAATCGTCTTGCTCTTAAAAAATAATAATCAGGCTCTAGGCATAGTAGAGCTGGCCCATGAGACATAACACATAAACCCGCATGTTAAGTCGTACATCTCGTAATAAATTAGGCGTCATCGTAAAACACCTGTATCGCCATCACGATGATCCATAGTAAAAATATGCACCCGATCAGAGCGAAAGCAAAAACTGCTTGCCACGATTGGCCTTCCGACGAAGTGTTAGCAAGCAACCAAGCAAAAATTGAGTAGACACGCGGTAAATGATTGTTAGAAGATATCAAGCCCGGAAATTGCTTACATATAGATCTTTGCTCCAACCACGCCAATGTCCCCTGGTTATTTCCCGTCGGCGACGTGCTCCATACCAAAAGGTTACAATTCGAGCTGACGGAACCGACGGGGCCCCATAATTCAATACTGACGACGATGAGCCCTACCATCCAGAGCACGAAGAACATGAAGGAGCCGAGTATGACTATGGAAGGGAGGAGCCGTCGTTGGGCTATAAGCCATAGCAGCGTGGCGATATAGACGATTGTTAATGCTGAGACGGTGATAAAGTAAGGGAAGTACCTGCGCAAGAATAGACTTGAGTTAGAAAATAATTCATCCCATTACATACGATTAAGAAGCCGAAGCCGAAGCCGAATAGTATGAGATCTACTCACCAGGGAACATAGAGTTCCAGCTGTTGTTGGACGCCGATAAAGGTAGCGAAGACACCGATGATGCAGCACGATGCCGCCAGCATTATGAGCATCCATACGTTAAGTTGAATAGCGGGCCAGTGGTATCTATGGATGCGGGCTATCCGGCGCTCGTAGACGACCGAGTCGGAACCGGTTACTATTGATGCGGCCATTATTATATAGATTTGGGGTTTGCTTGCGTTTGCGTTTGCGCGTTTGACTATAAAGAATACAAGCAATGCGAGGTTGGAGCTTTAACAAAGTCGAGTTCGTCTCGTTCCACGTCCAAGGCTTGTAATGCGAATGTTGGTTATTCGCTCGTCCTAGTTTTTCTAAGGGTGAAGTCGAATTGACGCTCCCCTCCTCGACAAGAGCGTCTTTTCCAAGAGGACTCGAGATATTCCACCCGATAATATGTACCTCTATCCGACAGCGTTGTTGTCCTTCCCGGGCCCGTCCCGTCTAGCGTTTGTGTCTTGAACCGTTATAAGGAATGAGGCCTATTTATATATCCTTAGCACGTCGTTTGTCCAAACAGGAATTGGGTTTGCGACGGCGGTTCTGGCGATACCTAACAGCTCTAATATTCGAGGGACGTCGTCGTCATATAGTTAATTGCAATTATAATTATTATAATTGTATTAATTTCCCGAATCGCCTAACCCGCAGAAGCCTGACGAAGCTAGAACCACAGCGAACTGCCAGCTCAGAGCTGCTTTTGCACGCGGTCGATCGATGTGCTAGAGGGCTGATTGGGTCGCCTTTTCTGAGCAAATGCAGGCGCCGGAGCCCCGCGAGACTAAGCGCATCCGCCTTCGATAGTGCGCTGTCAGACAGGCTCGCGCAGAAAAGAAATACGTGGTACGGCCTCGAGTCGTCGTCGTCGTCGTGCGAGGAATAGATTGTGGAATTGGAACTACAGCTACACAGACTAAAATACGAAATATTCGTAATAGTCAACAAGGCACTGGGTGTGTTTTTTCCGGCAGCGCACCGAGACGCCGAGCGGGACGAGCGGGACCTGTTGGTGTATCGTAGGTACAATACCTTAGTTACTTCCCGGAGGTACCTATAGCTGATTAAGTACAATACCTACCTCTATCGGGACCAAGATATAAAAGATCAGCAAATACTAGAGGTTTCATATGAATACCCAGATAATTCGAGAAAATATTGTACGACCATAGAAGTATAGAGGAGAGAGTAAAGAAACAACAATTTACATAGCGCTTATAGATTTGCATTAACAATAAGTAAACCACTCGATTCTGTATGAGCCTATGAGGAACATTGTGACGTTTTTTTGTACTTTTGCGCCTATCAAATTGCAGAGGGAAAAATGTGATAGGAAAACTACGGTGGCTGGTAATTTATAAGGCGCAAAGCCGTGCTGTGATATATCGTCTGCCAAGACTGGCATGCTACCGGTACCCTAAAGTTGGGGTCGACCCCTGGATATATAGATGTATCATATACATAGATGTACTTATACAGGTATGTATTAAGGTGTTACCCGACCTCGCACGTTTTATTCTACCATGTGATGATTCGATGCCTAACTTTATTTCGGCCAACTACTTAAATCACCCATCGACCAATATACTTTTACTGTTGGACGTATTTGCTAAGGCATGTTGCCCATTTCCTCTCCTCTATGAGTAGACGCCGTCTAGTCTAGTTTAACCAATCCCCAGAACATGTCTTAACATACGTATCCCGTATAACTATATACTAAACCGCCGTTGTGATGATCCCAAGTATCATACCTAATGGATCGACAAACTCATATTTGCTGTGGTGTGGACAGACCCTAACCGCATTCGTGATCTTAACCAATTTATAGCAAAGATTCACCCAGAGCGCATCGTACCAGCGAACATCCTGCACGAACCGTTTCGTGGGCTCCTAGCTCGATTTCCGGTGCCAAACTCGGGTTGACTTCAACGAGATCCACGGCCACTAGGCTTCCTGTCAGATGAACGCTCTCGCAGATGTAGTCTCCTTCGCGCAACGTTAATCCTCCCCTGACTGGCGTACCCGTGCTGGGTGCCCACATCGGATCGAGCGCGTCGACGTCGAAGGACAAGTGGATTGGCGTGTCTGCACCGATATGTGCTAGCGCCATTTCCACGACGCGACCAATACCATATCTATACCAAGGGGCAGTCGCATGTCAGCACGTTTCTAGAGAGCACATAACTATGAAAAGGGAGGTCCATACCGATCTATATCGAACATGCTGAATGCCTTGATGCCGTTCTCGCGAAGGATCCTCTTCTCGCCTGGGTCCACGTCTCGCAGACCAATATATACGAGCTTCTTCACGCTGATGAGATGCTCAGGCTTTAGCCAGCCGAAGTACTCTGGCTTTTCTTCCTTGGCGAGGCCGGTCACGAAACTCACGGGCATCCCGTGGACGTTGCCGGAATCGCTCGTCTCGGGCGTGTTAATGTCGGCATGTGCGTCAACCCAGATAACCGCGATCTCGCGGCCGAGCCGTTCCCGCGTGGCCTTGGCTGAACCGGCGATGGTGCCGATTGCGATGGAATGGTCACCACCTAAGGTCAAAACCATTCTTCCTTCTTTGGCGTGTTCGTAGACCTGATCGCAGAGACGCTCAGTGACGCTGCTTACGGCCTTGGGGTTCTTCATATTCCGGAAAGGAGGGTCTTCTTTCGGGACAAGATCGGTGTACGAGTGTACAGTGTCGTGGCCGTGTAGCTTATAGTTGAGCTCGTCTCGAAGCTGGCTAAGTAATCCAGACTCGATCAAAGCCGAAGGAGCGGCGTCAACTCCAGGTTTACACTGCAAGTGAACAATAACCATCTTGTAAGCTTCTGCGATATTCCGGGGGGGGATGGTTATAGCAATTGCAGTTCATCATACCTGACCACCCGAGAAACCGACGGCTACGACGCCGAGGTCCTCGGGGTGGGAAAGGAACTTGGACTTGACCATGGAGGTGTTCATTGTTGCTAGCCTCGTTTCCTATATTGTTTGAAGAGGGGAGTAGTGCTGGTGATATGTAATCGAGTCGGGAGACGGTTATTATAACTAGTTCGCCGGTCTACAAAAATCCAACCTATCTAGGTATCTAATGGCAGCAATTGGAGAGTATGCCAGAGTGTAAGTGTTGAAAGTGGAAGTCTTTTATAAGTACAAAAATCTTTTAAGCGAGGAATTGTTGGAAGCTTAAAAGTCGGTCCTACCTGCCCGATATCTCATAAATTTTCTGGCACATGACAGCGGCGCTACTTGTGTTTCTTCCACTACTCATTCGCGTCCCTCTTCGGTGCATATACGTTCTAAGCTTTTAAAGGCTAACCCGTGTACCGAGCGGTGGGGGTTAAGATGGAAACTACCGGCAACGTATCGCATATCGGTGGCCTACAGGTCCTATATGCACTGTAATCTAATCAATCCGGGTAGCCACATGGAGATATATGCTCCTAGACCTACCTAAATAAGCCACTGTAACGCCCTAAAACCTTAGGTGCATTATCCCATGGTAGGTACCAAGAATGTAGTACGTAAAACGGTAGGGAAAAAAAAACATCTTTGTCCTTAACTTACCGCCGCAACTCGTCATCACCAATATGTCCCCCTACTATAGTAGAGATTCCAACTACCACCGGCATCGGCGTACAAGAAGAATACCAAATTTTATTAGGTCAAGACTACAGATAGTTAGGCCTCTTACGTACATAGATCCCCACGATGATCTTGCATCCTGCCTTGGTTGCTTGGTCGAGCAAAGCCGTTTCAAGCCGGCGCTTTCCTTTTAACGGCTACAGCTTAGCCGACGTACCGTCAGCGATTCTCAACTCATGACACACCCTCTCTTCTTTCCCATGACCTCTTTCTTAGGTTTCTATTATATTACTGCAATACGATACCATCTTAAGTAATAGCGTCGATAAACCCTCATGTAAGAATTATATCCAGATATCTCCCCCGCAATCTGGATCCGGAAGCCCAGTAATAGTACCAAGGTAGATCCAATTACCGCCCACCTCATGCGGACGGTCCGATTTACCTCAGCCGTTCAATCGACACCACCTTATCAAACTTGCTTTTATACCTAGGTATGCATGAGGCCTCCTGGTCAGGGTGAAAGTCAATACCGTTCAATAAATCGTTCTAGATAAGCCGATTCTCAGGATGCGGGAAGGGGAAGGAGAAGGCCATTAGCAAAGCTACCGTACGTTCATTTCCGCTCTCTCCAAAACGTAACCCACGCCTTGATTCTAAGCCTTGTCACACAGTGGTGATTTCTAGGGGGCATAAACTAACAGAACCATCTTATCTACAGTATTATAACCACGATGTCGCCCTGTGTAGCTTCCCAGTGTATATGATTGCTCTGATACTGGAAATAAAAATTGAATATTTAATTAGTAATGAGCTCGAGGAGGGTTTACCGTTTTAAACTTGGACGTATAATGCTTAATATGCTTAATCTTGCCCGCGCAGACTTATACTTGACTTCTCAACAGCATATTCACAATGCCATTTGGAGGCCGATCAAGTCTGTTATAGAACTTTACTTAGCTAATTCCTAAACATTTGCTCTCAGACGGGAGTGTTATCTATATTATTATAACTATACGAAGGTGCATTAGTTATATTTAAATCGCGACTTTTCGATCAGTTGTCGGCTTAACTAGCATAAACTCCTACATAGGACTTTATATAAAGAGATATGGCTTGCTTTTACGACTTTGTTACTATACGCTTCAATATAACCTTACTGAGTCCGCACTAAATATTCTGTTAATCTCGATAAATATATGATCTTTATACTTATAGTCGTAGAGTTTACCATTTTCGAAATCTCGGCTATAGGTTATATCTATAATAACTAGCTAGAGAAATTCCTAAAAGATATTTAAGTATCATAGAGTATTTTATAAAGAACCGAAGAGATCAGTTGAAGATATATAACTATTGAAGACAACAGAGCACCTTGAGCAGGGATTTGTTTATTCATAGACGACCATTCAGAGAAACTGGCGTACACAGTAGAAATTGCGACTTGAGTTTGTAGACTTTACTCACATAGTTTGCTCTAACCAAGATATACAGTCATTAGGACCAAGCTGACCTAAAACTGTCTGACGCATAATGGTCTAAAGTATTTAGCTCACATTTCTAACAAACACTGTGAAGGTGCGGTATTTGCCTCTTAATATATACGGCTTCCTTCCGAGACACGCGTTTACAAGCGACAAATGCATCGTAGCATAGCAAGAGAGAAATATTGAAGACTTCATGAGTTCGGGATGCATATCTCCAGGTACCTGGGTACATATATCCTAGCAGGTCAGAACAGCGTCAAAATAGATGACCCATTTAATTTCTTAACTTTAATCCTTTGTTTTAACTTGAATAACTTTACCGACTTTTATAAAAACTAGATAAAACTTACATAATATGATATTTAATCAATTTTGTTTAAGGTACTATTTTTTAATATTTTTTCCCTTTTGATTCGGTTGAAAGATTGTATTGTCAAATGTGTGCGTATATTATTTTGCTTGGGTGGGGATGGGTCATCTATTTTGACGCTGTTCTGCAGGTGTGCGGGAAGCAGGGATATGTAATCATGTCAAACTGAAACGATGCTACGTAGGTGGGGTAGATCAAGATAGGTACCTAACCTAGATAAGTACCTGCGCTTACCTCTGTGGGGGATCTATCAATACCTAATACGGGACGACGTCAGCTTCTGCTTATGTTTTGTCTAAGACTGTCTGACTGTACAATACCTTGAATAAGCGTCGTGATAATCATCCAATTCTTCATCAATTCGAGGCCCTAAAATTTTGGTATTTTATAGTTAACTACCTAGGTAAAGTATAGAAAAGTGGCTCGCGAGTGTCTGCTTGTTGGAGGTAAAGTCCGGTTGCCGTATGCGCCGGCGTCCGCGCGGTGCCATAGTCTGACTGACTCGTCGACTGCGCATCACCACGGTATCCGTTCGCATACTAAAACACCATGTAAGTACGGTTATTCTAGCGGTCCTACATCCTAACAATTGCCCGCAAAATCTAACACATATCACGGACCTTAGGATCGAGCCATCCGAAAGACTACGACGAGCAGTCCATAGCAATGACGCCTCGCTCGTTCGCCGCATTGTGAAATCTCACCCAGGTATAATTCATAACCCAGACCATTCCGCAACCGGTCTCTCGAATTCGAGCCTCCACCTTGCTGCCAGCCTTGGACACCTCCAGGTATGCAAGGTCTTAGTTACTCTCGGTCACGAGCTTCCTACACCCGCTTTGAACGATGACCATCAAACGGCCTTGATGCTGGCCGCTGCCGCGGGTCATACGGAAGTCGTCTTGTTTCTCGCCGAGAGCGATCCTACATCCATCCTCCGACGGGATATCCGAGGTAGGGATGCTATCATGGAAGCTAGCATGGGAGGTCATGATACGGTACTGCAGATTCTACTCACGTACGTGCCCGGAGGGGCGCAAAGTGCCGTCCAAAATGCGGATCTTGACGGGAATACCGCTCTACATTTCGCTAGTAGCAACGGTAACCTCCTCGTTTTACGGACTCTGCTTGCTGCAGGGGCCGACCCCGAGAAAAGAAATGTTTGGAGTTGGACCGCCATCGCCTACAGCGCAACCGTACAAGCTGAAGTCTACCTTAAAGGACTTGTGTCTGAGGTTGAGAAGCGACGGCGGATTAAGAATGAGGTAGAGGGAGGGAGGAAGGGAGGTGCCGTCCGAATGGTCGAAGAAGAAATCAATGTGGTAGACTGAAGTTAAGACTTGGCACGACTACATATTGACGAAGTATCTACTCGCACGGCCTGTCGGTACTATTTCCCACGATGTTTCACGACGCTTAGCTGGAGAATCGATTCTCTCGCCTCTACACGCACTATGGAATCGCCTTCCTCCCCTGTTTCTGCACGCATTTTGGACGAGTTGGCAAACTTCTAATAAGTCCTAAGTTTGTGCTACCACTGGACCTGGTGTTCGGATTAATTTTTGACAAGGTCTGCGAAAACGGTGCTTGTGGCACGAAGATGATATCATGCAAACGACCTTGTCCCTAGTGACCAACCCTCACAGTGGTGTTGCGGTCATGTCCCACGTCCACCGCAAGTAGTGGCTGCTCTTAACACACTTCATCACTTGCTGGAAATGCGTCAATCCTTGGCACTGACTTTGGGTGACTGGACAACACGATCTATTACCGCCACGTATGAAACCGAGATCAGTTTGATTTAGGTTTTGCCGCCTTTTCGTACACCAGCAGTACGATTGAATAGTTTGCTGCTTTTAAGTTCCCGAAATATACTGTTAATATCGGGCGCTACATTGACGTACTCTCTTACAGTACGTAATAACTATTTACTTAATCCAAAAGGCAACTATACGTTAAATCTTTATGGTGTCCTTCTATCGCGCTGTAATCTCGCACGCGTGGTTATTCAGACTGGTTTGGTACATGTACTACAACCTTCCATCCCAAGAAGAGCGGTTATCACATGAGACGAGTTGGGTAGGGGTGACTGAGCAGATGATGAATCTACCGGGTGATTCACTTCCTGCCTTTACCACCGAGTCTGTTCGTGGAATGCTCTTAACCATCGAAGCCCCCCTATTCATCTGGTGAAGATAACTGTGGTCTACCATCTCACGCTTGAGTCTCTTGGTAGCTGGACGTACTGTGATAGAAGCAAACACGACACTACCTCAATAGTTCAGTAGCCGTGACACTGTCCTGGGCGCGAAAATGCACAGTCCTCACTACAAATTACTGCTGCTCTCCTCACAGCTTCTTACTTCTAGCATAGTTACTAAACTCAGGTTCCAAACTATATAAGCAGACACGTTCTGCTCGTTTTTCAAGCTGGATTCTCCACAGACCTCAGTTGAATTGCCTTACCCGGCTACAAAGCTCACCATCGGCCAATACTTCTGGATTCATCCATCTCGACGCTCCTGGGCTTGGCTGGTTGTCGGCTCGTTCTACGACTCCGAGGCCCGTGAACTCTGGCATATCGAGATTTTCGTCGGCTACGGCGATAACACTACCACCGAGTTTTCTGAGTCCTTAACATCTGACGCATCTAACGCGACTGGTAGGTTATTACTCCTGTTATGATCTTTACCTGTATCCGTACTAACTTTTATGGCAGAGACCTTTGCAATAGACGAAGGAGATCAATATATAGAAACACAACTTAACTTTAACAACTTTCCTAACGAATACAACGGCACTGAACTTCAAGAGGAGGCCCTTAATAACTTCTTTACTCACATTGCGCATTATCCCGGGCACTACACGCATTATACACCAGCCTTTACACCTATCATGGCTTCCCAGACGTTTGGAAATGGGTGGCACCCGCAGTTCGGCTCGGACCAGACTCCAAACGCGAATGCCAGTCCATCCTTTGGCAACATCGTCCCTGGCATCGTCTATACCGGTTCCAGCGGGTATAACTACCAACCGAGCCAGGGCGGCGTCGTCCCCGGACCGAATAACCAGGCCCCGGTCTATGTCATCCCCCAGAATGGCTATAACCACCCAGTCCCGGTGTTTCCAAGCCAGGGACCCCGTCTGCCGAACCCTCATCCCGTTGTCAACCTCGACGCCCCGGCTTTGAACTTGAACAACTCTACTGGTGGTGTCGGTTGTGAGCCCGGGTACAACTACTTTTTCCCGCCCGAACACACGAAGCTCCATGTGGTCAAATCGTCGACTGCCCCCTGGCGACTTCCTGAAGGCATGTCAATGAACTTCGGGGCTTACCATGTGCCTGTCAACACGACGTTGGCGCAGCTGCTAGAGGGCTTTGGTGCTCTCAACCCCTTGCCGAAGAAGAATAAGGTCACCGAGGTGATTCAAGGAGGCAATGGAAAGTGGTACAGGGGAGTCACATTTTCTGGTGACGATGGTGAATCTATGGCCAAGACGCTAAGAGATCTAGGCTGGGATCGTTCACGAACGGGACGCACGGGAGAAAAGCCGGTCATCTGGCTTTGGATTACAAAGGATTAACCGCCTTTATTTTGTTGTTCGGGATTTATATGCACCTTATAGGGGTTACACCGCACAGTCATTTTTTAAGATGTTTTTGACCAGCGCGCAAATAAGTGGTATATGTTTTATAGTCTAGCCAGGTATTCGGTAGTTGCGCTGCTTATTATAAAATTAGTCTCGTCTTATTTCAAGAATATCGCACCGTGTCGTTAGCCTTGAATGCCAGCTACATACAGTAGCTTTACTACTTCAGTCTACAAATTGTCCAATTGCACCGTGCCAAATATCTATTATCGGAACTTATTACCCGCCAATGACCATATGCTAGTAATTATGATTTTCGGTCGTGAAACGGTAAGAAATAAAAGAACAGCGAAGAAAAAAGAAATTTGTCATGCAATCGAGAAGAATAGAATAATATTAATAATTGAGACATTTAACGGAGGAATTAGTAAGCGGTGGCTTAGAAATGGGACTTCTGATACAGTTTCATAGGGGATCGACGACGAGGACGGCGACGAGGACGACGTTTCATTCGCTTCTCAGATCAGGGGGGAGGGGGGCGAGACTGTAGCGACTAATGTTACTGATATAAAAGTATAACGTTAGAATGGCCAGCTACATCAAGAATAATTTGCAATTCAGCCTGAACACATTCAATACACTTTACCTTGACAACTTACCTGACATCTTTCACTACTCTTCCCATCGAATTAAGATAATTCACGTAGCTTCGAACATCTTTGTCGCATCAATCCTTAGTGATAACTTGATCGATAGTCCATCATGGCGTCCTTATACGAGCTGACTATCCCCGTCCTAACTCGGGCCCTCCGAACTGAGCAGACTCTTCTCAAAAAAGCTGAGGAATACTCCAAAAGCACCGGAACGCCCATTGAAGAGCTCGTCTCCGCTCGTCTGGCCCCGGATATGTTCTCACTTTCGAAGCAGGTCGGGGTCACGGTGCTATTTGCGAGGTTCGCATCCCACCTGCTGGCAGGCAAGGAATTGGTACCTACGCAGCTAGGTGAATGGTCGCTCGAGGAGAACCATAGCATTATCGCCGACGTCCTCAAGTTTCTAGCGGATATCAAGCCCGAGGATGTTGACGGAAAGGAATCCGAAGTCATCTCGTTTAACGTGGGCCCGCGGAAAACCAGCGCAAAGGCTATAGACTGGTAAGTACAGTCTTGCATCTATCATGCTTTTAGAGATAAACAAGCTAACCATACTTGCAGTACGTGAACGAAAATCCTCTCCTTTTTTTAATACTTCTGCTCCTGTCTCGATGCGATTCTGAAATTCGGGTTGGCAATGCTAATAACTTCGCAGACGTAACTAAATTTATGGTGCCGACAGTCTACTTCCATTTGACCACCCTCTACGATATTCTGAGGCACAAGGGCGTGCCGTTGGGCAAGATCGACTACTTGGGGCACCAAGTTGAAGAATGGGAGTTCTCGTAATGGGAAATACGATATACAGCCTAGACGTATTAGTAGGAGTATAGGAGAGCAAAATATGGTTAGACTTGGTATAAATAACGAAAACGGAATAGAACTTGATAATCATCTCTCTGACGTCTTGTTACTTGCGTCGGAATATTTATTGAATACTACTTAGATGCATAGCAGCCTTTACAGCTTCGTCTTAATTAGAATATTCATCTTGCCATATACAGCTTTAAGATGAAACCCACACGGGGAGCCCACATAGTAGCAATATGATGCTGGATAGCCTACCCCATACGTATATATATCATATCTGGACGTAGTAGTGATCGTGCTTAAGAGTAACCCAAATCATCTGATATGTTGC
The DNA here is from genome assembly GCF_022497035.1 of Daldinia vernicosa. Taxonomy (NCBI): domain Eukaryota; kingdom Fungi; phylum Ascomycota; class Sordariomycetes; order Xylariales; family Hypoxylaceae; genus Daldinia; species Daldinia vernicosa. The sequence goes on along the minus strand of NW_025953964.1, from coordinate 122,965 downwards.
TGAATCAGACAAGGCCAGTTGGATGCACGATGGATAATACCATCCTCAACTTCATAGGCTTCAACATTGACGCTCTCAGCCACGAGGATCTCGCGGGGACACTAATGCGAAACCCGGAGGAGTGTTGATCCCCCGACGGATAGCTTCTTCGATAATAGTAGTAGTGGCCGACGTACCAATTCGAGTAATGCCTAACGATATGGCCCCCATTACTTCGTCTAGCGTTCGTATCCCACCAGCAGCCTTGATCTGTACGTGAGGCCCAATGTTGGCCTTCATTAACCGTAGACGTGGTACGGTAACTCCTTCAGACGAATATGAGCCATTAGGCTGTTTGACAAACCCGAAGCCCGTCGATGTCTTTATGAAGGCCACGGAGAGAGCCGTACAGATCTTGCATAGATGTGCAACGTCGTCGTCTTGGAGGAAGTCGTTCTCGAATATGACCTTGAGAATAGCGCCATGCTTCACAACAGTATCGTTAACAGCACGGATCTCATTAGTCACATATTCCCAGTCACCCCCGAGAACCTTGCCTATATTGGCTACCATGTCAATCTCGTGGGCTCCCGCCTTAACGGCATCTTCAGCTTCGAGGACCTTTATAGCCGTGGTGCTGTTCCCATGAGGGAATCCAGCAACAGCGCATATAAGAACGCCCGACCCGTCAAGGACGTCCTTTGCTGTAGAAACACTGTAAGGCTTAACGCATGCCGCTGCGACCTTATTCCTTTTAGCTATCTCGAGGCCGGCGAGGATCTCTTTGTCGGTCATAGCAGGATGTAGTAAGGAATGGTCGATGACCTTGGCGATCTGCGCGAGACTCACGGCCACGGCTGTACGCGTTGCCATTTTTTGGGTAGGGGCTGAGGTGGTGAGACTCGAATACGATGCCATCCTCGTGGATGAGCTTCACGAGAGACGATATTGAACGTTTCGAAGCTAGATATGTTGCAAATTCGCCCCTATCATAAATTACCTATGTATGTAAATGATCACTTCGAGCAACGGTGGCTACCAGGAACCTGGATATACTAGGGCTTCCCCTAAAACTCAGGGTCTCCGTTACAGGACGCAAGATCTGTGGGCGTTGCGGGGTTTGTCGTACTACACCGGGATTAGAGCGCAGATTTTCCATCATCGCCACTTTATAGTATATAGTCCTAACTTAGTTTACCTCCTGTTCCGCGCGTGTTCTTAGATACTTGGGTAGATATGAATGCAATATATGCTAGACTCGAGTTAGTTTCCATGCAGCACCCGCTTAATGGGGCAGGGATTCGTTGTCCCGATGTTACCCTACATATGCAAGGAACATGATGGTAAGAATCAAGGGGTGTGATACATATGTGAGTTAGGTAGGCGAGTAAACTCATACGAACCTCGCGTTATATATTCGCGTGCGTGCATATGTATATATGGATAGGTATGTTTAGTAATAGAAACGCGTCCACTCGGAATTTAACCCCATAGTTGCTGCCAGTCAAACCAGTTGGAGGAGGTTCCGAAATCGAGATTTCCTTCCAGGGCGGCGTCTACCGCGCCCAAGTCGAAGGTCGGGTCAAAATGACCGAAAACATCAAGGTCCGGGACTTCTTCGAGTATCGAAAAGTCGTTGCCGTTAGTATTGTAATTGTTAAGAGCATCGTCCGCGCTCGGAGAAGGCAGTTCTCGGTCTCGCGGTGCCAACTCGCCCTTCTTTGAAGTATCTGCTAAACCAGTTTCCTGTGTTATCGACGCGACCGCCTTGTCCATTTCCTGCAGAACTTGTTCAGCCATTGCCACTGTAGTCTTCGCGGTCCAAAAAGTGTCGTCCATCGATTTTAGTAGTGCCGTATTCGCCATAAAGGACTGCTTGCCCCTACTTCTATACATGGGGATATTACTATGGCGCATTTTCCGGTACGATACGCTAAGCGACAAAGAGACGCCGTACGGAATTATAGGCAGGTATGAAAGCTGCCCTAGAAACTCATGTCCGACGATGGACGTGATTCGGTCGGCCGCCAAAGATCGACGGCTGTTTGTTGCCGGCGCCGGGAGGGCAGTGGAGCGATTTTCAGATGGCGACTGGCTTGAAAGTATGGCAACCGAATGGTAGAATATTTCAAGCGAGGCTAACAAGTACACATGAGCATAATTTCTTTTAGTCGTTAAGATATTTACTTACCTAGACATGAGCTTGAAGCCCGAACCGCTCCGGCATCGATGATCATTTGCTCAAAGATGGGTAACTCAATGATAAATTCCTTTTCTTTCCGACTTCCTGGACGATATAGACCGATAACCTTGTCAAGGAGGCCGATAATCATTAGGAAGAGTCGGAAGAGTGGTGCTTGCGTTGCAATACAATCGTCCAGGTTCCAACCAATATCTCGTTCGTGAATGAGACAAGCTCGTCCATAAAATGCGCTATTAAGGCGGTCTAAGGCCCAGAGACAACACAATAAGGAACGAGTAGCTTGGCTATTTGTATGGCTTTCTTCCGAAGCCATCTGTAGCCCTAAAGTATGCATTTGATGAACCGCACGGCCATTGAGCAACGCTGGGATGTCGGCTTCTTCAGGACTGCGAGGCTGCATATATAATGACAAAGCGGCTAGTATGCGAGTTAGGAAGATACGGTCTGCGATGAGACCGGCGTCGATAGTCGTTTGTATTGCATCCGATAGCAGAGTACAAAAGTCATGCCGAGAAAGGACTGGCCCCTCGGGGTTCAAACGAAGATGACGCGAAGCTTCGGGATCGGAAGCAGCTGCAAGACTAACTATTTGCTTTAACACTTTCTCTTTTATCTCGTCGTCGGACTGGATTATTGAGTGACTACCGAGGATAGGGAAGATGGTATCCAGCTTGTCAAAGTAGATACGGCGGAGAATCGCGTAGTCTGAAGGCGGAGGGCAGCAAGGAAGGCAATGACTCCTCACGTATACTCTAAGCATGTCCTGAACGGCTTGTCGCGATGGCGATGTCAAGGAAGGGGGATTGGCCACTTTATCTAAGTCGAGCGCTCGGGGTTGCCATATCCCCAAGCCACCCCTCACTGATACATCGCGAGTTGAGCAGAGACTCGTAGCCTCCATGAGGATTGCTTCGGGGCTAAGATCGCCAACAAATCTAGAAGCATGCCGCTCCGGACTCTGAGCGTCATTAGGACTACGGAGAGGCTCACATCGTGGAGGAGTAGGGTGGCCAGTTGGACTACGGGTCGTAATATTCCCTTCTCCGGATATTAAACTAGGCGGACCATTTTTAGAGGTTTCGCTATCGTGATTATGAAAACATCTCTTCTTCCGGCGTCGGCACCTGGCACAGGCCTGGGCGACCTGCTTCCTCTTAAGGGGTAAACCTGTCGAGTCGGACTCGATGAACCTAACCATGGCCACGAACCGCGGCGAAATCCCAGAAGTGTCAACTCCGACGCTGATCACAAATAGTATTAAAAGTTCTAATAGAGGACAAGTCTTAGCATGGCATTCTCAGTACGGCGGGACCGAGAAAGCAAAGGACGAACTAGGATGTCGGCGAATAACCTAAGAAGGTAATGGCCGAAAAGATCCTGAGAGATATCGCTATTTAAGCGAGGCACTCACATAGAAAGCAAGCACCGTCCGCGTTATTCGTATGGGAAATATTATAAAGCTCTTGTGAACAAATCGATCGGTAGGTTTGTACACGCGTTGTGCTGTTGGTAGACATCGTATGAACATTAGGAGAGGCGGAGGCGGATCTACCAAATTTGGTAACTCCGTTTCTAGGTCCAAACGGCCCCGCCCAAGAATCTCGGTAACAATGGGAACTCCGACGTTATTTGATTGGATCATCGACATGGAGAAGATACCTCTTATACCGGCTCTTTTACTCTAAAACTTGACTAGTAATTAGAACCGCGGGAATACGTAAATGCCAACTTACGTATGTTTCCATATGTATTTTGATTTTAGCTTATATACCTGGTATAATATGGATTAGGTACGATACTCGTTTTTGGTGCGTTGCACTACCTAAAAACCGCCGCGCTGCTGTCGGAATTCAAGGAGCCTAAATAGGAAATTCCGGAAACTCTCCTCTCCTAGATGTAGGTAAGATATTCAAACAGAACTAATGTTTAGGTTACCGTACATAGCATTACCTAGAGGGTATAATAGACTCGTCTTCCTTCGTGACTTTCTATATCTTGTCTCAATAAGGACAATATGGTAGAAGTTGTCAACCTGCTCCCTATATCCTCTAGCTTGAGAAGAAGTTAATCAGATACTTACCTGCCTACTCTCTACTATCACGAATATCATGTTGCGTACTATTCCGAGGCGTTTATCAATAAACACTCACCAGATACGATCAGTCATGGCGACGGTAACCCAAACTCAGACTAAAAGGGAGGGTGATATTTCCGACTCCTTTGTCTCATTATCCGGCGCCGCTAGACCACCTCTTCCTCAGCGGTTTCTTGACCTCAAGAAGACTTTGGTTAGCGGTCATGAGGATCGTGTAATTGAGAGCTGGAATCGACTTCTCGCCGAGCTGAAACATGAGAATAAAATAATCGCTAAAGGAGGTCCCGAAATTATTCCTAGTCTCAACTTTCAGGACTTAGACACAGATCTTACCAAACTCCGCGGCGAGCTTGAGAAGAGAGGTGTCGCTGTCATTAGAGGGGTGCTCCCGGAAGACGAAGCTCGGTCCTTCAAGGACGAAATCGAGGAGTATGTGAGACAAAATCCCCAAACAAAAGGTACCACCACAGCAATAGCCAAGTACGTTCTGTTATCTGACTCTAGATCAGCCTTCCCGTCGCATGATCCTCAAGTATATGAGTTATATTGGTCTGCACCGCAACTCCGCGCTCGGGCGCATCCGAACATGTTAAAAGTCCAAGCGGCGCTCATGAAACTGTGGCGCACATCGAATCCCGGAAGTCCTATTTCTACATCGCAGCCATTATCATATGCCGACCGTCTTCGTATTAGGCAACCTGGTGATGCTAACTTTGCTTTAGGTCCGCATATTGACGGGGGTAGTGTTGAAAGGTGGGAATTGAACGGGTACGGCCGTGGTGGCGTGTATGATAAGGTATTTGAAGGTTCCTGGGAAGAGTACGATCCGTGGGACGCCAGTACACGAGTATCTGCCGTAGTTGATAACTACAACGGGCTGGGCGCTTGCTCTATGTTCCGAATGTTTCAAGGATGGCTAAGTATGAGCAACACACAGCCGTTCGAGGGAACCCTTATGGTGAATCCGGCAATCAAACTCTCAACGGCATACTTGCTGCTTCGTCCATTCTTCCGGCCCATTAAGGATCTCGATCAAGCGTCCCCAGAAAGTTATCTCGCCGCTGAGAACTGGGAATATGCCGGTGCTGACATGACGAGTGAACTCCACGGCGCGACTCCTGGACATGGGCAAGAGTTAGATAACACTCTCCACCCACACTTGGACCTCGAAAATACCATGGTGCACGTCCCGCATATCAAGCCGGGCGATTACGTAGTGTGGCATTGTGATTGTAAGCGAAGAGAACCCGCACCCTTCCGCGTTATGAAAACCTACTAACACTTTGGTTAGCCATCCACGCCGTCGACAAAGTGCACAAGGGAAATTCGGAGTCTAGCGTGTTGTATATACCGGTCTGTCCATTAACCGAGATAAATGCTAGGTATCTCTTACGGCAGAAGAACGCTTTCTTAAACGGCACCCCAGGCCCTGATTTTCCAGGCGGGCGAGGCGAAGCCGATCATGTCAATAGGCAGACCGAATCGCATCTTCGTTCGTACGCTACTGTTGACGGGCTACGAGCCTTCGGGTTTGAAAGATTCGACCCAGCTACAACAGACACTAGCGGAGCAAAGACAATTACTTCGCTGGCGAATGAGATCCTGGGATTCTAGGAACCTACTCGGATGACTCGCAACTGAGACTTTTCTTTCAATGTCGTCGGATTGTCGTGAATATAGGGGGTGTATATATCCCGCGATTTCGGTCAGGGGCTAAGCTACCATAAAGCCTAAAGCTCGAGGAGCAAAAAGAAGTCATACGTATCATAGCTGACTGTTATACATGTATATAAATGTCGATATTAAATCATGGTATATAGGTACCGGGTATGTTGACAAATGCCACCATATGATAAACATAACGACGTGAATTAGGTAGCTTTCTTAATCCTAGTAGAAACCCCCAGATCTAACATGGCTTAGGATATGTACAATACCTAAAGTAATACGTTAGGTACCTCTTAGCTAAGGTAGAAATAGAAGGTTTCATTGGAGATCCGGAATCGGCCGTTCCGGATAATGATATTTATGTATAAACCCGTATCCAGACTACTATGTAGCAGTCGCAATCGAAAATTGATGGCCGGGTCTTGGCATTTTCAATTGAGACTGACAGGTACCGGTACCTAGTAAGAGAAGCATACCTCCTACGCTTCATCGCACCTTAGACCATTGTCTTCTACTCCCGCAACCCGAGAGGTGGTCAGCCAAATATGATGATTGGGCATTGCTGTGAGATTTTATGCTATAGAAGGGTTACATGGAATGTTGGATGTCTCATATAATAAAGATTTAGTAATCGTTGCTGATAAGGGTGAGAGAAGAAGCGTGGGGTTTGATATAACGATGCGATCTTGTATCGCGATCGTCGCTGTAGTCTCCCGTTTTCTTAATGCAGCAAATAGGATTTGGAATTGCTAATCGGAATTTCACAGCTACAGCTACAGTTAGGTATGCTTTGCGCGATTGCTCAATTCCTCCAAAATTGTCGCATGTGATAAATCGGCGCATAATACTAATAGAAGAAGGTTACAGAGGCTCGCACGACTCTATCTGCGCTATATCTGCGCTATATCTGCGCTATATCTGCCGGCCTATACAGGTTACTACGCTATCGTAGTATAGCTCAGCTCGCGTAATATGTCTATACCTAGCTCTATTATGCAGCGCGTAGGTATCTATTTGGGGTGCCAAGGTGGTAAGATAGACAGTCTCTGTGTAACTACTCTTATCCTTCAGTGATCGTCTGGAAAGATAAAGTAGATACATATGAGTCGCTTCGACCAGAATGTTTAAACTTAATTCTTCTTCATGGTTTAGATCCGTATGGTGACCGATCATAATGGCTACTCACCCCCCAGCAAATCTTGCCCTTGACGGCGGCGATCCTCGAAAGCCGTCCTTACAGGCAGGAGATGGTATAAGCGGTACTGCAAGTATAGAGTATACCAATAATCGAGAAGTCAGCTTCGAAGAGTATATGTACCATGCTGCAGTCACGCGGGCCCAGGAAGAGGAAGCCAATGCTAGATATATAGCCACTCGTGGTCCGCAGACATTCAAAAACGTGATTAAGGGAAGATTCTCTAAAGGCCACGCGGAACAAGACGCATACGCCGAAGTAGTTGGATCAATTTCCAGAGAAACTGACGAGAAAGGCCACGGCAACGATGCGCTCCAAGTTGCCGGAAATGGTAGCACCGAAAATTACGGGATCACGGAGGCTCAACGCCAGACTGCTAATCGAGCATTGAGGACGGCAAGTTGGGGTACCGTCTTCTATCTTATTACGACTGACATACTGGGTCCAACGGGAGCCCCGTGAGTTACTACGCATTGCATAATGGGAATCGAAGCTGAGTTCTTTCCAGCTGGGCGTTTGCGCAACTGGGCTACGGCCCGGGTGTTGCATTATATACTGTATTCGGCGCCATGTCGTACTAGTGAGTTTAAACATGCTATAAACCGCCATATTTCACCGTGTCTGACGATTTGGTACTTCAGCTCGGGCTGGATCCTCTGGAAAATCTTCTGCGGGCTAGACTCTGATAGGTATCCTATCCGAGGATACGGCGACTTCTTCTTTCGCATGTTTGGTCCCTGGGCCCGTCACTTCGTCAACCTCGCACAGGCGCTTCAACTGTTGCTAAATGTATCGGTTATCATTCTAAGCAATGGACAGAGTATCTCGCAAATCAGCCGCGGCTCATCTGGAGAGAGCCTGGGTATTTGCTTTGTGGCATGTATGATTATATTCATGGTCGCTGGCTTTGTCTTGGGTCAAATCAGAACTCTCCAACGGCTCGGTTGGCTCGCGAATCTTTCCGTCTGGCTAACGGTTACACTTATATTACTATGGTAAGAGGCATTTGAAACTAGCATGACCTTGTCCTTACTCACTAGACTGAAAGTATGGTATCCGTGATATACGGTCCGAACTATGCCGCAGTGGAAACGAGCTTCGGCTTGTCGCCGGGTATGCCGATTCGAACGTATGCCGGGACGCCACCTCCGGGAATGGCTACAGGCGGCGTGGGATTCGTCGCTTCTTTGAACGGTTTAAATGTAGCCGTGTATGCATACGGGGGAGCATTGCTGTTTGCAGCTCTCCTGGCCGAGATGAGGTATCTCCCTTTTATAAATCGGGCACTAGCCTGGAACCATGAAGGTTATGCTAACGCCGGCTAGACACCCCTTGGACTTCTGGAAGAGTCTACTCGTCGCTGAGATATTCATCTACGGGATGTATATGTTCTTTGGCATCTTCATGTATTCATACCAAGGTCAGTATACGTATAACCCAGCAGTCCAAGGTATTGCGGCGTACGGCATACAAACGGCTGGAAATATATTGAGCTTGGTTAGCAACCTCATCGCGGCCGTGCTATACAGCAATATCGGTCTCAAGGTTGTTTACATAGAAGTGTTCCATGAGCTCCTAGGATTTCCGGAGTTGACAACTAGGACGGGTAAGATATGGTGGGCCGCACTGATTCCGTTATACTGGGCAATTGCATTCATCATAGCAGCGGCCGTACCGCAGTTTTCGTACATCGTCGGTTTGGTCGGCGCGCTCTTTATCCTATCTTTCACTTACACCTTCCCAGCGTGGTTAGCTATCGGTTATTGGGTTAAAAAGGACGCAATGATCGAGGGCGAGGAACGATTTGACCCGGCGACTGGTACGTACAACTGTGTGGATCATGGGTGGAAGCGATGGAGACGAGGATTTATGAGAAAACCGTTCTTTAACGCATTCAACATATTTTACTTCCTCGGCGCGTTGGTAACATGTGCACTGGGCTGCTATAGCAGCATAGTGAGTCTGCGCCAGGCATTCCAGAGCAACATTGCCACCAGTTTATCATGTACACCTCCGCTTTAACAAAACACGTGAATAGGAGTTGGAGTTGGAGTTGGTCTTCCGAAGTTACTGCTGGGAGACAAGGGATCTGTCATGATAAAATGATGTCGTTGATACTTAAATGCCTGCCGTGTACCATAGCTTCATATTCTCTCCAAATGTATTCTGAGTTCAATATACCAAATAACTCCAGATTATATCTATGGAATATCAACCATCCTTTCTGATAAGTTAAGCGTTTGAGAGCTGGCTTCACCGGTGGCCAGGTTAGAGTGACTTGCTAAGTTTGATATGATACCGGAGTTATGCGTGACGAAAAGCTCTGGTTGAAGGCAGTCTTGCGGCACAGTATCGGCGAATGGTAAGGGATCTATGGACCCCTATGGAGTCATACTGGTCATACTGTCGAGTTAAATATGCCGCGAAGTGACTTTAGTAACTGTATCACAGGTCCTAGCAAGCCAGACACAGCCGATTCCGCCGTGACAGAATACCTTTTTGTCAATTGCTGAACGTCCTTGTAATATGGCGATTCTGGCAAACGAAACGAGCTATAAATCCTCCTAACTGAGTAGTCGGCGCTACCCCCTGGATTCTAGCCGTTTTACCGTCTAGTTGCGCACGATATATTTTTCATAACCATCAATATGGTTATTACCCTTTTCAGTATTGCTTATTTCTTAGGACGGCGAATTGTCGTATCGCGAACTTGATTACGGAGTTCGTCGGCGAAGTGGGACATAAACCCGCTCAATCTGGAGTTTGAAGGCCGCCCTACTCATATCCTATCAGATCTTGTAATCCCTATATTGAGCTATAATAACACTTACGAGTAGCTTCTCCTTCTCGCAAGGGCTCGCTCGGGTCTCGTCCGTGTTTATAATCCTCCACGGTTTGGTGGATGCGTCGAACGCCTCGCTGGAAGGTCGGGGATCGCAGAAGCTAGGAAACGCGGTATGTTAGGATGCTGGGTACCTAACCTAACTACCTAAATTATATTATTATATGGGTCGGTTAGAGCATACTTTTCCGACAATATAGTCCTGTGGATAGATATCAGTGCTGTTCATTAGTGTCACGCAATTTACTGACTTACCTCCATGACGAACAGCCAAGACGCCCACCCCATTGTTGAAGTTTAATAAGGAGAAGTTTTATAAAATGGAAGATAAATCTAGAAACTACCCAGGGTACCATGTACCTATGGATTTAGATGATGGGCAATGTGGGAATAGTACTATATGTAATTTCTTGTAGCTTTCGTCCTCGTTCATTAGTAGGTAATAATTGGGAAGTCCGAGGTAGTACCTAATTTTATTAATAATAAAGAGATTCAGTAGGTACGAAGTACCTACACAGTTACTTCGGAGATCGCGTGGATCTTGAGAAATCACCGACATTTAACCCCACTTGCTAATTTAGGTAATCCATAAGTCCGCGATCCGTGGTGGATTGCTTTCTGCATGTGCTATTCCAATCCTATTGATTCAAGTCTTTAGAATCAGTGTTTAATCTTTTGAAATTTCGTTAACACTTTCTCTACATTGATTGTCTTTAGTCAGCTAAGTAATTTAGAAGTGAGTTTGAATGTTAGATCTATAGTATCCAATGCTTGACTTGTCCAGTCTTTCTTTAGATGTACTTGTTGACATATCAAAGGATAAATCGATGTCATATTATATCGATACATCATAGATACTAGTTTATAGATTAGTACCCATCCGTAAATATTTCCGAATCAATGGTTTACCGGCACTTGGTAGCCAATGAGATGAATAGTCCGGAAAGACTAGAACTTCGGGTTTATATTTTAAGTACTTATCCAATAACTAAAGGCTGTAAGATATGAGTCCTACTATTGTTATAGCTAGGATCTCTCATCTTACCTGTAAATACTGGATGAAGTTTAAAGATGTAAGTAAAGGGAGTCAAGTAATATAATCGGCCTAATATGTACACTATTAGGAGTTTCCACCTATTACTATGTATAGATATACCTGGGTATGTACTGTGTATCATCTGATATATTTCCAGATCGATTAGTTAGTCCAGGCACTTACTTTTTACTACCGAAACTTCACACTTCATTATTATCGGCATGCTGGCCTGCAACTTTAATATTTGCATCAGGTTCGAGGTTTGTTTCCTGGTACCATACCATACATAGCAAACTCCTTGGCGTATGATGAAGTGGACATGCATACAATACCAAGCTAATGTGAATGCGGAACATCTAAGACATGGGTTAGCCACATGTAAGAGGAGTACTTACGTCTTCAGGGGTTATTGGGCAATTGAAATGTACACCGGATACCTGTGGATCCTCCCGCTGGTGTCCTAGCAACGCAGGACAGGGGGACATTCAAGCGCTAAGATAACGGTCTAGCCGACGTTAGGTACCATGGCAAGAGAGGACCGAGCGCGACTTCTGAGTGTCAGTCAGTGTAACTTGCAAGTAAGAAGGGGTAACTAAGGACAAAAGAAGAAGAAAAAAAGCAGCCACGAAATTGGAACTTCCAAGTGGAAAGCCCCATTGTGAATTTTACTTTTGCATCCTACTCCTAAATCTACCTAATACAGCCCTTTAAGATACCCCTCAGGTGGAAGTTGAAGTAGAGGAAAGAAATAAGCAGTAGCGACAAGCGACAGCAATAGCATCCCCTCTAGTTTTTAGGTTACTTATCGATATCAGAAGATTTCGGCCTCGCAGTCTATTCTGAACCTGTCATCTTTAAACGCTTTCGGATCTCCTTAACTCAAGATCTACCTACCTTATACGTAGATACATATGTCTATACTCTCAACACCACCCATATGACATTGCTCCGAGCCGCCAGCGTGTTATTCTTACACTGTATGCTGACGGCATTGGCTAACCATAATTACAATATTACATATCCCCATTTTACCTACTCTTAGGTCGATGGTACCGCAGTCGGGTTTGGACTTGGATGTGCCCGCCCTGAGACCGAAACCTATACGAGTCTCCAGCCGCTGAAACCAAGTCGCCGAAACCATGGCCGAAGACTATAGTCGCATTGACCCGACCTCTGTCGACGCGACCAACGACGCGACCGGAGCACCTCCCGAATCCAACCCTCAGGATCCCGCCACCGCTTCCGCAGACGTTTCCACGGACACTCCCCTGTCCAAGAAGGAAAATCACCCGCCCGTACTCCTTCGAACGCCACCAGATGATAGTAGCTTTGTTGATACTACACGGCTTGACCACGACGATAAGCATCTCGATTCGGTCACCGAAGAGCAGCAAGTCAGAGCTCATTTAGAAGATGTCGAGTCTAGTTTTTTACCTCCTTCGCCAACTCAACTCGCCAGCCCCGAGAAAGGTATCGACGACACATATCTATTCGATGCTACAAAGAAGAATCCTCCGTCATCCGCGCCTTTCTTATCGCCTTCTTTTACTCCCTCCTCCGCATTCAATGCTGTGCCTCAAGACTCTCAAGCCTCTCAACCTTCCGACTTACATAACGAGCCCGATTCGCATCCTAATATACGCGCCGATTCGACCCCCGCTAAGATCGACCCTGACGTAACAAGTCAGACCCCAGATCACAGCCCCCTCCCCTCACGCAACCACGACGATTCTAACGCCGTCGAAATTGGTAATACTACCTCTGCGCTGGAGAACCTATCCTCTCCTACGACTGCTGCCGCGGCTCGTAGCGTATCGAGAGCTATATCCGTAGCTAGCAGACGTACCAACGAGGAGACGCTGAGCGAAAATGACGATCGCGATGCTCTATCACACGGTAACTTGGCTCTTAACGTACCAAGAGAGAGGTCGCTCTCCAGCTCCAGAGCTTCGAGTCTCCACCAGCAGACCTCTGATCAGGACTCGAGTAAACCACCGGGTGACAATGGCAGTACACCATCGATTTCTCTTCAGGTTGGCACGCGTCCCAGGTTTCTTCGTAGTAGGAACGATAGCCAGCGCTCTTCAACTTCATCCTTCCTCAGTAACGAAGATGTCGAAAGTGATGCCACAGTCGGATTAGGTGCCGACTATGCCCTCCAATCCGGAGGTGCTTTGCCTGCCTTTGGTTTAACGCGGAGCGCTAGCAATACTCTATCTCGCTCTGTAAGTATCGGTAGTATGGCGTCCGGCTTTGACGAGTCTCCGGATCCCATTCGACCGGATGCTCTGGAGCCTCTGGAAGAAGTTGAAAGCCCTATGCCTGACCGTCGTATCGATCTGCTTGCAACTCCGAAGCCGAGGAAGGGCCCTCTAATGGCACCTACTGACACGGTCATTGCTAGACACGTGCGCAATGTGGAGGTACCAGAATCTCTAGCCAAGGAATACAAGACGAAAGGTGGCCTGGCAACACCGATACAACAGCCCTATAGGAAGGTGTCGAGTCTGTCTAGCTATACGCCTGCAAATACTAGTACTACCACTGCTACCAACACTCGTAGCGGCAAAAATCTTACTCTTAAGGAACAATCTAGCACGATTGAGCGCCTGTCCAAGGAAAACTTTGATCTTAAACTCAAGGTCATGTTCCTCTCTGATCGTCTTGATAAACTTTCCGAAGAAGGTGTTAAGGAAATGATCTCGGAGAATGTTGAGCTCAGGACGTCATTAGCTGTCATTCAGCGGGACAATAAGATCCTTAGGCGACGTGTAAAAGAGTTGGAAAAGCGTCTTCGCGACGAGGAGGATCGACCAAGCACTGCGAGAAGCGGATATTCCTCGGACGGGCCAACCACCCCGGCTTTCGATCCTGATGCGCAAGAACGGGAAGAGGAGCTATTGTATCTGAGGGAGCGCGTCGAGGAATATGTGACCGAGATAGAAAGGCTCAGGAATGAGAACATGGCTAGCCAGGCCGAAAAAAGGAAACTAGCCGAAACGGTTAAGTCTATGGGAGACCGCGCTGGCGAGCGCGTCGGCGAAAGTCTAGGTCGTCAGGAGGAAGCTGACGTATACAAGGATCTCCTCGAGCAAGAAACAGCTCGTCGCGAGCAGGCGGACGATGATAACCGGAGACTGCGAGATGAGTTATTCCGGATAAAACAGGAGATTAACGGAACAGCTGCTCCAGGTGGCATGCACCACACAACAAATATATATAATATCACGCGGAAGGCCAAGCCAACATCACCATCAAGATCGCGTCCCGTCTCAGGCTTGTCCGGGGAGATAGATCCTACCACTGCATCTAGCCAGTCAGCAACCTTGGTTGATGAACTCCGCAGAGAAAGCGAACAGCTACGTCACGAGAACGCTGAGCTGCGGAGAGAAGTTGGCGCGCAAACTTCCATGCTGACATCCCGTAACCGCGAGAAAGAGAGGCTTTATCAGGAGATTGAAGACCTCAAGCTAGCTCAACGTCGCGGAGGTCCAGCAACTTCAACTATCGATAGCCTCCTTGATCGATCGGCGTCGCGTGTAGGCGGCCATGAACGCTCGGCTTCCCGGGGTAGTGGCCGTACGAGACTCACTATGACGGTAGAAGAAGATCCCGATCGCGAAGAATTAGAAAATAAGCTTGCCGAGCACCGCGACAGGATCAACGAGCTTAAATTTGAAAAGCAAGAGCTCCAGCGTGAGTTACAGACGTGTATGCAAGAGTTGGATAATATCAGCGAGTCTAAGAGGCAGCTTGAAGACCACAACGGAGCTCTAGAAGAGGAACTCCAAAACACGACGAATGATTTATTACAGATACAAGGGGAGCGAGATGAAGTTCTACAGGAGCACTCTGACCTCCAAGCCGAATTCGATATCCTACGGAAAGAGGCCCAAGAGGAAATTGATTCCTTGGAGGCCGAGAGTGACCAGAAGACCGAGGAGATCCAGCGGTTGCAGATTGAGTTGCAAGACCGCTCGGAGAACTTCGACGCCCTTCAGGAGGAGATGCGCCAGATGAGCGAGGCATTGATAAGACTAGAGGATGAGCAGGAGAAGAAACTAAGAAGAATAGAGCAGCTTGAGCAGGAACTTGCCGAGTCTAACAAGGAATCCGAAGATCTCGAGGTTAAACTTCTCGAGTCGAACGATAAGGCACAGCGTCTCGGGGTTCAGCAGGAATCTAGCCAGGGCGAGATCGCATTTTTACGCGAGGAGCAAGAAGCGGATAAGATTCGAATAGGCGATCTTGAAGCAGCGCTCGCTAATGCCGAGCAGGGTCTTAGGGAGGAGCGCGATCGGACTAAGGAGTTGGAGCAGCGGTTGGCCAACGAGCGGAAGCAGCGCGAGATCGTAGCGGGACGTGAGAAGGAAGAGGTTCAGCAATTCGTTAACGAGCTTAATCGCGAGGTTTCGACCGCTAAGGACGAGGCCAGGCGACTCCGCAAGAGTTTGACGAGTAGGGAAGTTGAGGCTACAGAATGGAAAGAGAGGCTTATGGAGCTAGAGAATAATCTCCGGGAGGCTTTGGGCGACCTGAACGGAACCAGGTCTAGCCTTCTAAAGGTGAGTCGTATTCACGAGACGCGGTGTGGCTTTCTGGGATATTTAGCTAACTATTTAACAGTCTATCGCTAAGCTCCAAAGAGAGCTCGAAAACACGGTCCGGGAGCTCGACGCTGCGAAGAATTCTATGCTGGAAAAGGATCGCATAATTAAGCAGCGTGACGCGCTTCTCGAGTCTCACGGACTTGAATCCCGGAGGCTAGGCGAGATGCTCGATAAGGAGCGCCAAGCTCACCGTAATACAAAAAATCAATTCGAAACATTTCAGCGCACGCATCAGCACGTATCACGGACCGTCACGAGCCAGGATTCACGTATCTTAGAGCTCGAGACTAACCGTGCGGCAGACAAGAAGAAGATAGCGCAGCTTGAAACTTCGTTTAAGGAACAGCTAAACGAGCGCAACAATCTGCTGCTGGTCTTGTGGACGCGCCTCTCAGCGCTGTGCGGTACCGATTGGGCCCATGATAACAGCCTCATCAACGGACGCGCTTTACCCTCACTAGAGTCTGTATCTACGATGCTCCCTGGCTTCGCTAAGAACTTGATGAGCGCCGTTAAGACTATTGAGGGCATAGTAGGCAATTTCCAATCGCGCATAAAATCGGTCGAGCGTGAACTGTGGAAAGAGTACCAGTCTCTCGAAAGCAGTCTCGACGCTAAGTCGAAGAAGCTTGAACGTCTCGAGACTATCGTTCGCACCGGCATTGCAGCCGGTCACTTCGATGCGCACGCTAAAATATCCCAGTTAGAGACCGCATACCGGGCTCTCAAAATTGAGAACGCCACTCTACAGCGTGCCAACGACGCGCGCACTCGCGGAGCCGGTTGGACGGGGTCTAAGAAGGCCAGTAGCAAAAGTTCACGCGAGGACCTGATTGACGGAGGCAGTCCCTCACCGTCTGTGCCGACTGGACCGCATCACCGAGAATCGAAACTCCCGCGCAGCAAGACAACTCACTTAGAAACGCCCAGCTCGAGCGCTAAGAGCGGATCGGGCAACATGTCTCGGAGCGCCTCTACTATGGGTGCGTCCGAGATAGAGCGGCTGGGTACTTCCAATGGCGATGGCTCTTCTGGGAAGAATGGCGATGACAACCGGTGGATGTTTAGGCTGCGGGAGCTCGAGTACAAGCTCAAGCAAGAGAGAGAAGCCAGGCACATGGACCGAGCGGCGGCTAGGCAGAGGATACAGGATAGCGAGCGGCAGAATAACGAGCTTGCCGCCGAATTAGTGCGAGCGAAGAGAAAAGGTAACGGAGAGTAAGTAGAACATGCATGCCGGAAACCGACACTATCCAAGAGTCACGGTTCCGGCTAATACATATTGCGAGAGGGAGCAATTCTTGTCCCTCGAGGATACGTGAAGAATCATTAAGGTCGTGGAGAAAGTTGGACGCACGATACGAATTACTGGTACTTTGTATCAATATCGACGCATGGGCGCTTGGCGTTCCTAGGAGTGCGTTTAGAGGGCATACGCATCTAAGGCGTTCTTTTGTCTGGTGGTTATACAAAAAACACATTTACTTTGTTACGGGACTCGGAAGGAGATGGGTGGACTAGGTAAAGTCCATAGTCGCGTGTTCATTGGCACGGTTTGGAGAGGATTAGTGATATATAGCAGTTCTACGCTGCCAATTCATACGAATGGTGGTAGCTCTTTTTTTTTGCTCGCCTTCTAGCGTTTTATGTTGGTGCAAACAAACACTTCGATGTGATCAAATGTTCTCTCCTAAGGACTATCATCATCTACAGCTAAAACTATTAGATAGAGTTGGTGGCCAGAGAAGACATAAAGTTCAGATTGTCTATAAAGATTACCTAGGTAATCTTAATGGTTTGCCTTGATCTTGCTCTGTGCTTACGAGTTTATTCATCGAAATCTCTCCGATATGCGTAAAGCCGCTACACGACCAGTTTATGTTTTGACAAAAGTAAGATAATTCATTTCCACAAACCCATGCAAGGCAACCAGATTACCCAACTCGGTATAAGTGGGTGGTAAAGACGGGTTGCGAACTATAGCTGCTGCGGCTGCGCCTCAGTACTACTCTACTGCCTCGATGCAAGGGAGGCCTCTTCGTCAGCTAGAAACCCCATTCAAGGAAGGATAATTCAAGTGACTCGCATTCAGCATAGTCTCCGAGATACACTGGAATTAGGGACGTCGAATTAATACGACACGAGATATCTTCCTTTCTTGCCTATTCGTATAGGGGCTATAGGGGTTCTACGGTCTTAGTAACCCATTTCATTTCTACTTTGCTTTACTCCTTTTGGCGATCTTACTAGTCGCGGCAGTGCTCTCGCCCGCTGCCCGGCATGGGTGCTAATCGGAAACATACGCCTGGGTCCGCGTCCACACCCGGAGCTATGAGACATTCCGGGTGGGTTGCGCAGACAGCTTCACATGCGAATGGGATTTCCCAATGTGGCAATATCGAGCCAGCCGTGTTTGGAGGTTATGATACCGATTTTCGTTTGGAGGATACACCGTTATTTTACGCCATTAAGCGGCGAGATCCATCATGGGCGGAGGGTAGTAGTGGAGCGATACCTCTGGGAACGGGGCATCTATACGGCGCTGGTGGCAAGTTTACCGACACTGAAGTCTTCGATTTTTCGCAGGGAGCGCTATCACGATGTGTCCCGGACACCGCCAGCACCTTGACGTATTCGCCCCCTTCTTCGTACCAGGGATCGGTATTGTCCTCCATCCAGACAGACTTCATATCCGACATATTTTCCACGGGAACGCCAAAGTCGCGGGATCCTAGCCCCCTACAAGTTAAGGATAAGATATCTGCTGAGACAGACGGTTATCACATCTGTCCGAGGGATCCGTGTAGAGCCAAGTTCACCAGCAAAAGAGACCTTGAAATCCACTCTGGTGTTGGACATAGACATATCTGCCTTTGGGGAAATACGGGACCATGCTCCAGTGCAGGATTCGCAACGACAGAAGAGCTTAATTGGCATGTGAAGCGCGAACATCTGCTACTATGCCCAGTCCCCGGTTGCGCAGAAGATACATTCGCTTCTAAAGATGTCCTCGATTGTCACCTAAAATATGCCCACGGCAATGCGACAGCGGTCCAGAACGCCACGGTTAAGCCGGTCCACCTTCTAGAAACCGCGCCAGCGCCGTCAGAATCAGCAGTTAGTAGCCAAACCCAAACTTCAATTAAGAACCCCAACGCCATAGAGGAGAAGACGCTCGAAATAAAGATGTCTCTCGATATTTCGAAGAATCACTGCAGAGATCGGCTGCAAGCTGTGCTGGAGAAGAGGATGAAGAAAGCTAACGGTGAGTTACAGACGTTATAAGCTTGGTAAAACCAGTAGCTAATAATATTAGGCGGCGCACCGAGAACTGGTGAAGATACTGAATGCCATATTTCCAAGTTACTGGAATCAGCTAGTTTCCCCATCATTTGGGAACATAGCGTCCTCCCATTTCTTGTCGAATTCATCCCGAAATGGTGTGGCCATGGTCATGTCATTTCCGTGGTGCGTGGGAGAAAGCCCAATTCCAGACGAATCTGTATCATGACGAGGCAAAACGTCTCTAGAGCTCGAAGGCTGGTCATTGCAAGCCACGTACGAGACCTATTGCCAAATAACCACCATGATTTGGTCACGTTCGTATTTTCCGTTGGCGAAGTAAACCGCGTATGGTCGCGAGGTTTAAGTAAGGATATGCCGGATGACATTTGCCTCCCGCGTAATCCTTTCTGCTATACGAACCCGTGCATGGGGGATAGTATTGGAACGATATCAGAGGATGGTGATGAGATCACAGCAACGTTAGGACCATGTTTGGCAGTTGGTGGAGGGAACTTTTGGTTGGTTAATTTTCATCCATTTATCGACGTGAGTAAAGGAACCCAGCCAGTACCTATCGAGCACCCGTCTCCGGCGGACCGCATAAGGTGCTTGGATAAGAGGCACGAGGCTCTGATTGACGGCAACCTCAACTTCTTTATTGGCAATTTGACGGCAACTTCCGGGTTCGACTTGGAGACTACTCGGGTTTCTCACGATCCGTATTGGGAAGAATGTGACAAGGAACCTCCATTGGTCGTTACAGATTGGGCATTGGTCTCTACGAAGTGTCAGAAGGCCAACATGCTGCGAAAGTTCCCTGCTACCGACCAAAATCAGGAGACTCCAATAATTTCGATGAGCTCAATTGTGCCTGGCGCATCAGTGTGCTCTACAGGACGTACTTCGGGGTTTCAACGAGGTCAGGTTTGTGAGATTCCTGCGTATGTCGATGGGTTGGGAAACGGCACAGGAAAGGCATCTCGGGAGTGGTACGTAGAGGAACCTTACCCCTACGACGATGAAGAAGCTTGGATTTGCGGTGGTATAGGGGTTGAAGGCGATAGCGGTGCTGCCATCATCGATTCTGAGACTAACGCTATGATCGGCCAACTTTGGGGGCGAAACAAGTATTACGGCCCTGGACCGAGGCACACTTTCTTTACGCCCGTGTATGACATTTTAGACGATATTCGAGAGAAGTGTGGCGAGGAGCGACAACCCCAGCTACCGCCCTATCGCGACGAAGCAGAATGTTGGCCTGTCTATCCGGTTTGCGAACAATGTTTTAAACTTCGAGAATATCTCGAAAGTCGGCGTAGCTCCCGAGAATCATTGATGTCTATGGTCGGGGTGCACGATGGAAGAGCTGGGGACACTGACAACGAAGTCACATCCGTATCAGAGTTGGCAACACCAAGAGAAGCCTCGAACTTACTTCGTCATGTAGGACTCGAAGCAACGAGCCCGTCATTCAGTGGCATGGTATCCCCAGCACCAATCCACACTTTCTATCCGACTTCACAAACCCTCTCCCCTGGCAATACCGAGTTGAGGAGTCCCTATGCGCATGCTCTAAAAGATGATGACCTCTACGAAAAATGCCCGGAAACCAATGAGGCCGTAACGGGTATATTGCCGACACCAATGCCACGTACTAGTAGCCGACCGCCAACCAAAAGACGAAAAGTAATGCCTGTCAGCAACAATCCTTCTTTAGGATCTAGTTAGATATCTCTGAACAGTGTCGCCTGGCTATCCGGCCAAGCCCCCACGTGCCATCTTTCTTGCGCGCTGGTCTCGACGGTTGTGATTAGCCCTGGACCCCTTGTTCGCTTCCTTACGCCTCCTAGCGCTTTCGGTATCTTTATCACCGGATGGGCCGGCAACATTTCCTCCACGACCACCGCCTCTACCTCGTCCTCGACCACCACGGCCGCGGCCACGAACGCCGGATCCACCTCGGGGATTGTTGGGATTATTGCCCCCACCGTCAATCTCCGAGTCTTCTGCTGCCGATTCTGCTGGGCTCGCACGCCAAGCAGTTGGGGCTAAAGCAGGCTGGTCGCCGCTAAACGCGCTATATTTCATCTCCAACTGTCTCATCTGATGCGGCGTTCTCGTCAGCATCAAGGCCCAACCCTCAATGGCCTCGTCAGTCATTCCCGTCTGCTGTTTCAGTTTTGATCTGCTTTGGCCTCGTCTCGTAGCCGCGTCTCTACCGAACACCTTTGAATCTGACTGGTAAGCCCTGAAAAGAGCTTCCTCACTTGCGTCCTTTCGTTTTTGGTCATCCGCGTCTTCTGGATTTCCGTCGTTTACTACCAAACCAGCATCTGCAACGTCGTACGTGTCGTCACGTTCGTCGTCGTCTGCGTCAAATGCAGAAAGCGCAGAGAGGATAGCGGCCTTATTAGGAGCGGATGATCTATCATTTAAAATATCATCTGCTGATTTCTCCGGATTTCGTTTTCCAAAATGAATATTAGACATGTCCACTGCCAGCTTGTCGAATTCATCATCATCAAATACATTGTGGCGCGTAGAAGGCGATAGTGGCGGGGTCGGCCGAGGTGCAATATCGCGGCTTTTCCTTCTGCTTCTTTCCTGAGATCTATAGATAAGTTAGTATATACGATGAAGATGGCATATTCCATGTAGACGAACAACTCCTCCGTGCGGTCTGCAGCGGCTAAGTGAGCCGGTAGGGAATCTTCAAGTAGGTGCGCGATAATTCGTTCGGTATTGTCTTCGTATTCATCTAGCAGCCTCGAGACGAAGCCAGAACCTAGATTTGGGAACAGGTCTTGTATTTGGGATATCTGGCTCATGCGATGTATTTTCATCTCCCCCAGGACATCATCGTCCTCGGTCATAATTCCCTTTCCTTTATCAATCTTCCGTTTAACCATTTTCTTCGGTCTAGCATTACCACCGGGTTTTCGGAAGCCTTCCAACCCAACGATAATTGACTTCCATCGTGTCGCGCTCGACCCAGACTCCTCAAAACGGTGCTGAACCTGCTTTAGGATGGGAGTAACTGTAACCAATTCAGCCACCATAGAGTCGTTCACGTTCAACGGCCCTGCTTTATGGCTGTCGGCAGCGGCTTTAAGAGAGTAAAGTTGGTCGGTAAGCATAGAAAAATTAGGAGGATTACCCTCAGTCAACCCAATTAGACATAGATAAGCTGTTGTTACGATCGTTTTTCTCAAAGGAGGGTTCATGATTTTGTAGCAACTGATGAGCCCATCAAGAAAATCACTCCCGGCCAAGAAGAACGCAGCTACGTCAGGAGACGCGTGGATAAGGTGATTAAGTCTCCTCAACTGTGACTCCAAAGTTCTGAGGTCACCCTTTAGACCCGAATCAAGATCTACGATCAATGATTTCTTGAGGACGGTCAACGAGTTTGTCACTTGTAGTTTTTGGGAGACCTGGCTGATTAGAATGGATGTTCTCTTTTTTGGAAATAGGCGGCTAAAGTCGGAAAGGAACTCCCACCGAAGCAGCGGAGGAGGCGGAGAAGGCATTCGCAGTAGTCTAGCAACTAGAATAAAACATTGGCGGAATAGAAGCTTTGCGGATGGTGAGGTGCCGAGCACGGTAGCACCGTTTGCTGAGGCTTCTGCCACAAAAGAGACGAGGAACGATAGTAAGGTTCCATCAACGGCGGACAAGCTAGTAAACTGGTCCTCGGACAAAGAAAGATGAGCCTCTACTAATGCGAGCCAATTAGCTAGGCAGGTTTCCCACTCGTCAGGGACAATATGGTTTCTCCATGACGCCTCCGGGAAAGGCGCAAACTGAGGGAGAGCCGCCATGACATGCGGAGTGAATAAACCGGTTCGACTGGCGTCTTTAGGGGAACATATTACGTTGTGTAACATCCAATGCTTTTTGAATCGGTTCGGGATATTAAATAGTAGTATTCCGTAGTACCAAACTGGCCGTCTGTTAGGTCCACATGAAGGATGTTCACCGGATGACTCTTTGCAGATGTTGGCCTTTAGATGAGATCAATCATAAGGCGTCAATACGTAAAATAAATGTACCTAAAGTATAACGAATGAAGTACCTAAGTACCTTACTTAGACACGGGAGCTACATCATGTAAGCAGCTGAGGTATGTATGCAAGTCCACTATCAGTGATTCTTATCCTTATCGGGTGGAAAGTATAAAAGTATAAGGCTAGACCCACTCTAGCCCTTATCCGAACCCACATTGGGGAATTCCAAGCTCATTATTTTCGTAAAAATATCGCGAACTTTTTGTGCTTCCCCTCTACAACCCAACACCAAAAGGTCGCCTTCATCACTTTGCCGAAACGTCATACCGTTCGAGTCGTGAGGGCAAATTCGTAGAGCCAACCGAAGCAAATACACAATCTCTTCCTCTTGACGAAGAAAAGACAAACCCAACGCCAACATGTCGTACAACAAGCCCGAGAAGGACTACGCCGGCGAGCAGGCCAAGACTCACAAGATCCGCATCACCCTCAGCTCCCGTAAGGTGACCGCGCTCGAGAAGGTATGCAGCGAGCTCATCGAGCGTGCCAAGAGCAAGGACCTTCGCGTCAAGGGCCCCGTCCGCCTTCCCACCAAGACTCTCAAGGTGACTACCCGGAAGACTCCTTGTGGTGAGGGTTCCAAGACCTGGGACCGCTACGAGCTGCGTATTCACAAGCGCCTGATTGAGTACGTCGATTACCTCTACAAGATTTCCGCTGCTATCGTGCCTTAGGAAGATGTACTAACTGGCCTGACAGTCTGAACGCCCCCACCGAGACGGTTAAGCAGATCATCGTTAACATCGAGGCTGGTGTCGAGGTCGAAGTTACCATTGCTGCTTAAAGCAGGGTGGGGAAATGGGAAAAGGCAAGGCGGCGGATGGGTATTGGAAGGATTACCTAGACTCAAAGATACCCGTGTTATTTCAGCTGCGTTCTAGAGATCGCCTGCAACTACACATGCCTGCGGGGACTATGCTGCAGCAGAATCCAAGCCTAAGCCAATTTACGAGACCAATACCCTAACTGATAGCTTCCTGCCTTTTGCGTAAACAGTGCTGTTATTCGTGATCCATTTTAGTGTAACTCCAGGGTATCTAATTACCACCTCTCAAGACCGCAAACCTTGTGGCCTATTCCTATCGGACCAGTCGATATATGCCACTATTTTCTAGATAATGCATGCTAGTCACCCCCGGACGCTTTAAAAAACAGCCTCTACTCTCAAAAGTTCCAGACGCAATCTTCCCTCAGAGGTGGCACTTCAGGCATATCTCCTTCAAACTTGCCAGTAGCCATCATGGTAGCATACGCTGCTTTGACACCCGCGGTGTACGTCGCGAGGTCGGGCTCCGTGTCCTTGTTGTAGCCGGGCGGACCAGTAGGGAAGAAGATTTTACGCCACGACCCATCCGCGTTCCGTACGCCTGGTACCGGATGATATGTGCCACCGTCCTGGGGCGTCTCGTCTTGGTATTTATCATCCACCTTCCACTTATATATCACCGGCTGCCCGTTGAACGACACGATACGCCCATTTGCAGCCTTGGAAATATAGCTTTCAGGGGGTGGGTGCTGTCTGGTACTATTCGGTGCATATGGGCCTGTTGATGCTGCAGACGTAGCTTGTCGCTGCGTTTGCGGTTGCGGTTGTATTTGCGGCTGCGCTTGGGTTTGAGCGAAAGGGTTACTTGATGGTGCGAATGCGGACGGCTTCTGTGCCGTGAATGGGTTGGTAGTCGGTGGTGCGAAGGCGTTGGAGGATGGTTGATTAAAGGGATTGCTGATAGCTGGAGTAGGGGCCGAGGTGTCCATCTGTTGATCAGAAGATGGGACATTCGTCGGTTGGAGAAAAGGATTGGCCACCGGTTGTTGGCCAAATGGATTAGGAGCCGAGGTTGATGGTCCCGAGGAAAAAGGGTTGGGGGCGGAAGAGGGTGCTGGCGCGCCAAAAGGGTTCGGTTTCTGCCCTAAGGCTGATGGTTGCCCGAAGGTGTTCTGAGTGGTTTGGCTAAACCCAGTTGGCCCCGAGGCGCTGTTTGCAAAGGGATTTGGCTTCTGGCCCAAAGACGAGGGCTGTCCGAATGCAGGAGCGCCTGGTCCCATCTGTGAGGACTGTCCAAACGTCGGTTTCAAAGCCCCCATCGTGGAGGGTTGGCCGAACGCTGGGTTAGATGGCGCTGCACCGAAAGGGTTAGGTTTTTGTCCTAGTGCCGACGGCTGGCCAAAGGAAGTTGTGCCGCTGGTAAATGGATTCGGCTGGGGATTCGACTGGGGAGCCGCCGAGAAGGGATTAGAAGCGAGAGGATTGGCAAACCCCGTCTGGGGGCCAGACGCTGCATCTCTTGCAAATATGCCACTGGTATTACCTTGTGTACTGCTCTGCTTGCATATATCTATACGGTTGGGATGCTTATTCTCGGCAGAGAGGATGAAATTGATTGCACCATCGAGGTTGCTAAGCGCCGTCTGATTCTGCTGTTCAGCTTGTTGGATAAGAGCTGCGATCTCCGACATCTAGCTCGAAAGTCAGCAGTGCGAAAAGAAACAATATCACCAATCCATACCGCTTGTTGCTGATTACTAGATCCTCTAACATATAGCATGACTTCCTCAGCGCTTTGCTCCCGTGGGTATCCTCCGAATAATTGCTCCGGGGCATCCCTCCCGGGGCCGTAACACGACAACATCCATGATGGCCTCTCAATTCCTAAGTCCGCTCGTATAATATCTTTAGTGATCCTGTAGGGTGTTTCTTGGTTCCTATTTCCTCCTGTATTTAGGGCGCTAAAACGGTTCGTATTGGAACTAGGAGCTCCGAACGGATTCGAATTCGCGTTAGTGTTGGCGCCCGGGTGCTCGAAGCGACAGGCGGCTGTGGTCACAGACGTTAGTATTGATACCTGGAAATAGGAAGGGGAGTATATCGTACTATCATTTTTGCAATAGCCTCGTTGCCAGAATTTGCAGATAGTCATGTCGATAGGATTGGTGAAGTGATGATGTTGTTGTGTTAATGGACAAAGCTGGAAAAGCTGACGGATTTTATCAGCCTTTTCAGCCTTGCAGGAGACTAATGTAGGTCCCGGGTGTTCCTCAGTGGAGATTTAAGTAGTACCTATTTTGATGCCTGTACCTAAAGGTACGTTTAAAGATACGATTGGATCATCTTTAAGGGCATATTCGAAAATTATAATGTTTTTTTTTTTTAATTGAAGCTGATGAACATGCTTCTGTACCTCTTTCCTTTCGAAATGAGCGGATCCACTTAGTACTACCTAAGCTAATATCTACCTTCAAATATTCCGTATGTTGTACGGAATACATGTATCTATGTACATAGGTACCTTTAAGTATCACATATAAGTGCCATTGATCGATCCATGGCAGCTATGGCTTCAATGCTCTTTGTGATACTCCACCTGTCTCAACTTTATGAAATCACCAAACAGAACATATATTACCAAACAGAATTTATTCATAGTCTCCAAACCTTCAAATACTTGTCGAAAACCACTACCAACACGTTTATGCTCGCGGCATACCTACAAGTATTGGCTTACATATGGCCCGTCTCAACTATCTCATCCATCTCATCCTTGCGCAGTCGCCTTCACAAGAGGCTTCAGTCCTCCCTCAATATAGGCAGACGATCTCCAATCTGACCAATCATGCTTCAGGAGACCCCATGTCTCTTCAAAGTCCTGCGTTCCCGAGCGGACATAGTAACTACCTGAGATGACCCAGATAAACCATCCGGCCTTCTGCTCTGCCAGGTAGCTGGCGATACAAGTAGCATACGTTCCCTGCCACGTGTTACCCGTCATATCGAAGCCAAACTCGGTTAGCAGCACCGGGAATACGTTAACCGCCTTAGAGTCGTCCGCGTGCAACGCCTGGAAGCCGCTGTTGTATAGCGAGCTCTTGAGACTATTGCAGTTATTCGCGCTGTTCTGGTAGTTATGAATCTCCAGCACTAGCTTGTTGGCATAGCCCTGGAAGTCTGCCGTGCTGAACTTGGCGCTTCCCGGTGTGAATGCCGTGCCCTGAACTACTGGCGTCACGTATGTATCGTAATCAAGACCCGAAAGGAAGATAAGCAAGTCCGGGTTTGCGGAGTTGATCGCACTTGTTCCTTTCTTGATGTTCGTATACCAATCCCTCCAGTTGTATGATTGACTGCTGAGCGTGGGATTGCTGTCGGGTTTGCGAAGCTCATTACGTAGCGACATCGACGTCAGCGCCGGCCAGTTTTTCCCGTGATTTGCCATGTACGAGAGACCTCTGGTCCAATTTTCCACATCTACATCTATGTTAGCTGCGCGTACGAAAACTGAGGAGTCCAATGCCGCATTGCTCGCGGATCAAGGTACCCCAATTTGCATATATAGGCCATATACATACTATAATCTCTGTCTCCGAACCAAGAGTTGCCGTCGTTGGTAGAACAGCACCAAGCAGCCTTGGACATGTGGTTATCTAAATGGACAAAAACATTTTGCTTTGCGCACTCGGCAGCGACGGCGTCAAAGACTTGAAGGCGGGTGGTACTATCGTTAAAAGAAGGATTCTTCGCAAGAAATTCTCTATAGACTTTAGGTCCGTTTGTCTGGCCGAGCGCCTTGGTAAATGAGTCCTTCACGGTCGTATCCTTGCCATTGTTGCTGTAGATCTCATCTATCATCTGAATGGCGTACGTCAGGCGAATCGCATTCATGCCCACGCTCTTGATCTTGGAGACGATGCTCTCAATAGACTGATAGCGTAGTCCGTCTGGAATCATTACTTCTCCGTGACCTGGCCAATTAGCCCCTGCGTAGACGACATTTTCGCCTCGCGCATTTTTTATGTCACGACCAGATGTGACAAGCGGTCCATAGGGCCAGCTATCGGCACGAGCAGCAATATCCACCTTCAGTGGTGAAGCCCAAGAGAAGGATGTGATGCCGCCCAAGGCAAGCAAAGACACAAGAGAACGACGCAATCCCGAGCTCATCATAGTGACAGAATGTATTTCCTCAGTGATGATCACATCACTACGAGAGACCGTATCCCACGGGGTGTCGTAGATTATATGCTGTTTGCCAAGAAGAGCTTCACCGCATACTACACATTTCTTCCGTATTATTATTGTTACCTTTTCATCTCCTAAAGTCACATACAAGAATATTAGTGCTGCCCTGGAACACCTTAACCTAGCAAACTAGGGTACACCTGTACGAGAGTATTGTCCGGGAAAGTTCCAAGATTCAGGAGCTCGTAGGAACATCTTCCCGAGCGGCCGACTTTGCACCACCTCTCATGCTACGACGGATGGAGTTTTGATTTATACTGCGGTATAATCACAGCTTACGTAGTATTTACCCAGGGATGAAGAGGATCTGGATGCCTATTGAAAATCAGAAAGTGTGGGGGACCGGGGTAAGTCTTGGTGGCGCCAAGCTGGCCGCCGATGAACAAAACAAGATACTATGTAGGAATAAATATTTCCGTCGTCATTCATCCAGATTGCCGGCATATCATCTCCACATTCGCGTTCTCGGCCAGCGGAAGTTAGAACTTTATCCTAGGCTAGATCAAGCCGGTCCGTCCAATATTAAACTATTTATCTAGCTATTCTTGGAATCTTGGATGAGAGACCGTCGCCAAACTCGATCATCGAATATCGACTGCCAGACTTAATTTATCCCGTCCAGTTCCATAAGAGGAAAAGCAACCAGGGTTCCTTACCATCAGTGAATGCGATAGGTACGAGGGATGCCCACCGCCAGGTTCTAAATATAATCCGGGCTAGGCTGGCTTCCGGCTTGCATAGGTAGTTCCAATCTCATCGGCATAATTCCTTTTTATCATGCCTGATGGAGAACACCCAAATTTTAAATACGCTTCCTAAACTCGACCATAGGACCATCTTTAAAGCTCGTGAATTGGTCGATCAGCTGGAACTCATCCACGCGTCGCCGACCCCATTCAAGATCAGGATTGCCCTCGGCCGGATCAAAGCCGGCTGACTTGCGTAAATCGTACATGTATAGCGTTCTAGCCAACGTCGTCATCATCTCAATATATGCAAGGCCCTTTCCTATACACCCTCGAGGTCCGATGGAGAAGGGACAGAAAGCGCTCTGTGCCAGCGATACGTCTTGCTCTGTCACATTACTTCCGCTTAATTCTCCAACGGTCTTATGCGAACCCTGAATCCAACGCTCTGGAACGTACGAGAACGGACGCGGGTAGTATGTTGGATTGTGATGAACAGTATAGTGAGGAGTGCCAACGACGATCCCTTCGGGTATAAACTCGCCGTCAATCGTGATACCGCCTTTTAGGACTTCGCGAGGCAAGATTCCGCCTACCGAGGGAGACATACGCATAGCTTCGTCGATGCACGCCCGGAGGTAGGTACACGAGTTTAGCGCTGGGCCTTGACAAATCTCTTCTACGTCGCCAAATTTCTCCCGCACTTCTTGGCTTGCTTTTTGCAATGCCACTTGATTACGGACCAGATAGAATAATGTTGCCGCCATCGCGGTCGATGTCGTGTCACTTCCTGCGATGATCCTACAGCACTGTTAGCCAACGCAGCTTATACATAGGTTGCCTGATCGGATACACACAGCAGATTTGATTCTCCCCATAACTCGGTCATTGCAAATCCCTGCCCGGTTTCAGGGTCCCGTGCTTTAAGCAGATGGTAGAAGAAATCGCGACGATCCGTATCGTCGCCTAACTTGGTGCGCTCCGCAAGCTGGGCTTTGCTGTATGCCATGTACTTCGCTCGACCAGTCGCAATTCTGCGGAACAGGATCTTATCGAGGTGAAGCTTGCCGACGGCAGACATGGTTCCGCACTGCTATAGTTAATATATGGATGCCTTCTAAAAAGAAAATGATAGGTTCTGGATACTTACGATGAGGTGCCTCGTAGTAGCAAGAGATACCAACTCGAGTGCATATCGATTATCGGGCTTTTCCAGCATGTGGAAGGCTTTACCAAAGCACAAATCACCGAGTATGTCCATGGCAAGGTAATTACACCAGTCAGCCATATTCTTGGCTACGGTCCATCCCTTTTGCTCGTCGCTCGCACCGAGGCCGATTTGCTCGCAGAAGGATCGCACGTTGGCTAGGATGTACCTCTCCATCTCCTTGACGGCTCCATCCGAGAATGCCTGCGAGAGGACCCTCCTCTTCCGGGCGTGTAGGGCTTTATCTCTCGTATTGTGAGTGTTGGATGCCGGGTGTACGAACGCATCGTAGAACTCGGCCTTCCGCACGTTGGATTTAAACCCATAGATATCCTTCAGGGCCGTGTTTGAGTTGAAGGAGACGCTGTTAGGTCCGAACCGCACGACCTTTCCATATTTCTCGTGCAATCGCCAGAATTCCAGGTGTCGGTCCCCTTTCCAGGCGTGATATAATTGGTAGGCATCTGTGATCTTGGCTATAAACGGACCTGGATACTTGGCTAGAGGGTGGAAGAATAATCGATAGATAACAAGTCCAACAACCTAAAGCATGCGCTAGTTAGTGTGCTCGGGGTTGGCTTATATAAAATTGTAGGTTTCTTACATAGATTGATGCTAACGCAGCTGTAACAGTAACGAAATATATCAAGTTGACGAATATCGTAGTCATATTCGGTTCTACTAAGTAGGAAGGATACCTAGATAGATATCCTTTCTATAACTATAACAAGATAAATGATGATTTTATCTCCGTCTTTCGAGTTTGTCGTCGCTGGGAGGTTAACAAAATTTACTTGTCATGGTCTCGCGTTTATGCTCGCTACGTGTTTGTGTAGTAGCCATCATCTCTATCTATTATACACTAGCTATCATGACATAGTTTTAAATGTATCCAAGGTAGAAGATCTCGGCTTTTCGCGGTAGCAAAAATGCGATAGCCAGCCGAAAGTACGGAACCCGGACGGAACTGACGTCGTCGATTTTACCCAATGAAGTTTAAGGCCGACGCGGTTACCAGCGGAATCGTTAGAGCCGCGTCTCCAATTTGAAGTTACTATGCTTCTAGCTTACCATCTTTTCTACCTATCACACTTTCACAAATGTAATCATTCTGTCACGAGGTCCGAATTGGTTGAGTACTTGGTCGTATATGCCGATCTGTGGAATTTGTTAACCGTTCTATGCCGCTGCATTTGATGTTAGGGTGCATAGGTATTCACCAGTCTTACTTGTCTACCTATATGAGAACCCCTAACTTGGCTCGTTTATCATTATGTTGCTATCTTGCCGGTAAGTATGTTGAGGGAAGGGCTACTACAGACGGTTATTCCCACGCGCTCAAGATGAACTGTAGTAAGATTACTTTTACATAGTCACCTTAAGTAACAATGTACCTAGGTAAGATGATTTGGATAGGTAGACTGATGACATACCTATTGTAAGGCCCTTAGTCTTAACTGTTTTAGTTGGTATTCTTAGGGCTAACTTTGTTATAAACTCAAATAAACCAAATACCCGGGAAGTAAATTCGAGAGGGCGTTTTGTTCTGGTTTTATACACTAATAATACCTGAAATATACCAGACCAATAACCAAATACCCGGTAAGGCAAAGGTCGAGAACCTAAAACACCGTAAGAAGCACAGCTAGATGAGACAATTATAACTGTGCATAGTACCTATTATTTCCCCTGATAGGCTACTTAATCATATGATACTAACTTTAGATAGCGAGGTACCTAATGCACTTATCAAAGTGTAACGTGAAAGCCCCCTAACTTTCGGTTCCAATTGGATCTTCAGGGATCTTCGTCGGTTTCCCCCCTTGGTCGGTGAAACATTATGTATCATGGCCTGTCAGCCTGTACCTCCTTGTAGGAAGGGTTGTGCATTCATTCATTTTTGGTAGTTAGTTATTTATTTTCCATCCTTTCTTCATACGAAACATCATTATTCATCTCATCCATTCTTTTCTGCCCTTGCAATTCCAACTATTGTACTTTCTTTTTTTTTCTCTTTCTCAGCTTTGCTTTCGCAAATGCCAATCCTCAAACTACGCCGAGGTCACATTCATTCTAATTAGCGTTACTCGTTACTCGGTTACTCGGAAGCACCCGAACTTGCAAATCGGCCGTTTGGGTAATGAAGAAGACGATCGTAAAGTACAGCACCGAACACCCAATTGTTACCTAATCTCCTACGTAATGAGTCCTCTTCCGATTAATCCGTCGATACCGTCGGCGACATCGCTGGCGTCGCACTTTGCTCGAGCCATCTCTCACGTCTCCCACGTCTTGACGACGCGCGACGAGGACGAAGATACAAAGTGCCACCCGCGACCTGACATAGACCTTTGCGAAAAGCCCCAGGCATCTCAACACACGACTGCAATCGTAGTTGGGGTATTAGGGTAAGTCGATATTTTGGTGGTGAAAGCTGAAAAAAGGGAAGAGGATGAAGGGAAGAGGATAAAGAAGACGAGACCTATAACTTGAAAGGAGAATATCTGTTGACGAGACCCTTCTATGATAGCGGCCTCCTTGTTGTCTCAACAGTCGGGATCCTTTCGGTTCTGCACATCCGGCGCCAACGGCAAGACAAGCGAGAGTTTCCCAAGAACAACCAAGAACTTGATGATTACGGTATCGGCCCTATGCCCCCTACTGCTACTGCCAAACCTACCAGACCTCAAAACGCGTATCGCCCGCCGCACGTAGAATCAGACGATGGCGACGACCTCAAACCGCCCGGGCGGCGGGATTCCCTAAACTCTCTGGCCCGCTCCATTCGCGGCAACCCAGATGCTTACAGATCAAGGCCAGACGATACATCGCACGATATGAAACCCGTAGAGCCCGCAAGTCAGCTGTGAGAAGGAAGAGGAAGAAGAGGAGGGAAGAGGAGGACGAGAAGGAGAATGTGATACCCATCGTCAACCCCTGATTTGTGAAGATCAATAAGTGAAATAAGTAGATCTAGCGATAGATCAATTTGTAGTGGAACTAGTTTTCGTCTTCAACTACCTAACCTAGGTCCTCGCCTAAAATGATTGTGGATTTTGCTTCACTTTTGTCTACTGTGTATGGCCTCGCATCATTCTTGCTAAAAATTAGCTTGTTTAGCAGATAGAGATGACCATATTCGATATAATACACACTGTATGGTAGCCGAGACTAGGTAGCTATTATATTCACATTCAATAATAGGAATGATTAAGTTAGGTACCTAGGTAGTCAACCTGGATCCCTACCTATAAGTGTCGACACACTGACAACCTCACAAATGAGGTTTTCACTCCAGGGTTATATTCAGTTAGACTTATCAACAATAGCTTAAAATCGAGACATTTGATCGTCTCACTCTCAATTCGATACGTCGTCGCTGAGCAAGTCTCGACACCCCTAAAAAGCACACTCATAAGCTCCGGGACGGAACGCCTCTCGCGGAGGTGGCCTGTCTTGCTTGTACAACTTGCGACGCATAATCTATACGTTTATACATCTCCTTGTACGCTGGTCTACTTTGTACATCTGATGCCAATTATCTAATTCCTAAACGCCACGCTCCCATGAGGGTCCGATTGCTTCAACCTAGTCTCCAAACCACGGGTACTACACCCGTAAGCCACGTTTCATCGACAACCGCTTCGCCATTGTATGAGCTACCTTGTTCGAATTACTCTAAACACCCGATCATTAAGCTGCTATGAATATGGTCCATCATGTAGGCGCAAAGCAGCTCAACTTTCTAACCCAGCATATGTACTTAATTGGTTAAGTAAGGATGCCCACTTGGGACTCTTGAGACTTTGCAATGCTCCAAAGAGACTGTCTCTCGTGGGGAGAGCATTTGCTGGAATACTGGTCGGGTTGTTTGGATCTCTCGCCTTCTCGCTTAGTTTCCTAAGAGTGGAGACACTGCAGGTAATGATATAATGTATATCCATGTCTTCGCGTGGTTGTGACCTAGAATTGCCACCTATACGGGGAGTCGGTTCTGCTTGTGTGCAAAGAGTACGAATAAGACGGAAAAGATTCTGCGCGAAGCCTTCCCCGGATGACAGCCAAGCGCGCGTTACCCCAGACTCATATCCCGGCGCTAGCTGGGCAATAATGTCGGCGGCGAGTAAACCTTGCATTAACAGTGCTTTGCGCGCCTCGACAAATGATGGTAGATTTGCTGGGCGGCTCTCTTTGTTTTGATCAGGAATGGGTGAAACAGCGAGACCAAAAGTCCGCGTGAGAAGCTCGTAAGGAGGTGACGCGGCCGCATCGGTTGCGAAGATAATTTTATAGTACGTTCTGTTCGGCTCGTCGCGCGCCAGAAGTTTAGCTAATGAGTCAACAGCGTGTGGGAGATACGGATGAACCGAGGGCTCGAATGGTGAGAAAACCACCCGCTCTGTCGTTAGGGAAGGCCCCGGCGACGGAGCGAAAGCAAGAAGAAATTGTAGGAGACAAAGTGCTTGTTCGCGACCGGGTATCTCGACGGAGCTGGCAATATTGGATAGCAAAATTATAACGTCCTTCATGAAGTCGAGCGTATTCCTTGGAGCTCGTAGCAGGTTATCGTGAGTACCTAAAGATCGTATCACGCCACAAAGGAACTTGACTACGATCTCGTCTGCAAGGACCGCTTGGTTAACTTCCATGAAGGAGAAGTTTCGTAGTATCGTAGTAATTGCTAATAGACGATCGGCGGCATGTTCAAGCTCGTACTCCGCGTCTCCGAATACGTGAGGTTTACGAAGACTTATGGCTTCGAGGCGGCAGCTTCTCATGACATCTTCATATGAAGTAAGATCTATTTCATCTGAAACAGGATCTGCCTTGTCCGCGAGTAGGTCAACCTGCTCTTCTGCGCAATCTATAAGAGATTCCACCAAGTCGTCGCAAGCTCGCAAGTCGATTGATAGGTTCGGTATATACTCGGCTGCGCGCGATACAGATCCGAGAACATCAAGAGCTAGCCGTACTTCTCCATGTATGCCACACTGCAGGCTTTTTGTGAGAGCGTGGAGATCAATGTTACCAAGCTCCTGAGGTGGTGGAACATCTGGCCTCCACTTTTCTAAATCGTTCCCTAACTTTCGTATTGACTCGAGATCAAAGCCGCCATAGAGATCGGGGAGCATCTCTCTAGAACACGGTGAATATTCGTCGGGATCTGACGAGAATGGTCCTGGAAAGGGTAAGTTGGCAGTGGTACCATTCGTATGTGTCCCATCCGTCTGCTGAGCTGGGGGCTGCACCGAAATACTCCCGCCCTTACCGGTAGACGCGGGAGATTGTACGGAAAAGTCGCTACTCGCCTGTCTGGCGTCAATACTTCTTGACATACTATTTCTTACATGCCCTTGGTTTGCATTAGGCTGCTGCTGACTTATTCGTGGCTGCTGTGGTGTTGAGAAACCGTTGGCACTGGCCTGCTGCATAGCAGATGTTATCTGCTTAACAGGCGTCTGTACATGTGGCTGCTGCATCTGAGGGACCTGTCCGGGCTGCATGGGCTGTCCGTGTGATAATTGGCCCATTCTTTGTGGTACGCCTTGACCTGGTACACCAGGCATACCCACCGGTCCGCCCGCCTGCTGCTTCATATGTTGGGTTCGTTGTTGCATCGTCCAAACCTCCTCGAACTTTAACAGATTTTGTTCATATATACCTCGTACTTGGGCCGGGGCTGAGGGAACTTGCTGTGGATTAAAGCCAACCGACGCGGCAACCTGCGTCCAGAGGTTGCGGCCCGTTACATTCCTATAACCACCGTATTTAGAAACATTCTGGAAAAGTTGAAGGAGGTGTAGAGGTCGGCCTTCAATGACGGGATTTGTTTCTAAGGGAAGTTGCCTCATAGCCATAAACGTTGTTAGGTTCTTTAAGAATCCTTCGGGGTTGTTAGCTCGTGGCATCTGCGAGGCTTGCTGAGGGTGCATGACGCCGGGTGGCATCTGGCCATTCTGCATGGGCATTCCTTGCTTGGGCATCATGCCCCGGCCTTGAGCCATGGTCTGAGCCTGTATCTGTGCTGCCATCGGCATGCCGCCTTGCTGAAGTTGCTGTTGTAGGCGCATTTGATATAACATCTTTTGCTGGTCCATCGCGCCACGCCCTTGCGCTGCCTGCATCTGTTGCATCTGCTGCATTTGTTGGGTGAGCATCTGACTGGGGTGGACCTGCGACATCTGCTGAGGCATTTGGCCCATCGACGGAGGCATCATCTGTTGCGCCATGGGATTCTGGGCCGAGGGCGGCCTGGCAGGCGACGCGCCAGGCGTGTAACCCGAATTGAATCCCTGCGGGAAATTTTGCGGGTTCATAAACATGCCCGGTTGAGGTGTGCCGCCGTGGTCGGAGGGGACCGGCGAAGCCTGGGGGCCAAACTGTTGGGAGGCCGGAGAGAAAGGATGCGGTGACGCGGTGTTGACGCGTTGCGGCACGCTTCCCGGACGCAGCTGATTACCGGCCATTACAGGCGATGGAGACGCGTTCGTCGAGCCATTGGGTTGCAAATGGGGATAATGCTGCGGCTGATTGGGATTTTGCGGCTGCATCGCATTTGGCTGGAAGCCTGGGAAGGGCGATTGCTGAGGCGTGTCGGCGCGCGACGTCGGGAGCATCCCCGGGTTTTGTCGGGGAGACGCGCCAATGCTATCCTCCCTAGGTCGAGGTCGTTTCGAGGGGATGACGGGGTTGGTCTGATATGCGGGATTCGAGAAGGAGGGAGAGGCGTTGCGCATCGGGCTATTCTGCATAGCAGCGGCCATCTGTTGAGGATTAAACTGGCCAGCAGCCATATGATTGAACTGCGCAGTATTTGCCATGAAGGCCGAGGGATCCATCATGCCTCCCGGCCCAGCACCCATTCCTCCGCCTGCTCCCATGTTATTCGGGTCGTTCATGTGTGGGAAGCCGTTGCCATTGTGGTTTTGGACGGCAGCGGCCTCGTTAATCCAAGAGCTCATGACGGATATAATCGCGAATGGGAACCCATCTGACTGTAATTTAAATAAAGTTAGCGTTTACAATGGATTGTGACTAGTGCATTGAGATGAAATAATGATAAATTAAAGCCAGTAGTGTCACGGGCGACGACTGTCGCGATGGAATAGAAAAAAAAAAAGTCGCGTCGCGAGTCGATTAAGGAATTTTGGGGGGTGAACGGCCACGGTGCGATCGGGGAAAATAAGTTGGTACGGTCGCAGGTTTTCGGTGGTTGGGGGAGATAGATTTGCTTGGGAAGGGCACTCTAGCAGAGCCAAGTTTAGTGCTGCGACTTGCTGCAGTCGCTGGTAGCGCTGCGAATTGGGGCGGGGATTTGAGCATTCGCCAGCGAAGAGTTCCCTAAACGCAGCGCTATGCTAAGCTGTATCATAGGTATCATAGGTATCGTAAGTACCATATGTACCTTAGTAGTGGTGATAGGTACTTTGGCACGTACATAAACAGATATATACAGTATGAGTAGACTGTATATACCGTGCTACATACACCTTACGAAAATAGAAGGGAAGTGATAGCGATAGGTAACAACCTGGGCCCTGGGCAAAAATGTACGGAAACGGGGACGGGAACGGGAATGGGACATGAACGGCAAAGACAGGGAAACCTCCACCGGCGAACGGGCGGCGCCCACTTTCGCAATTGGCAGATCCGAGCCTGAGTACGGAGGTTGGTTCTATAATAGTGATAATACGGAACTGACGGACGGGGTCGTATGTACGGCCGTGCCAGGTGCGTCAGTCGCCCACCTTGTCACTGTTATCGCTGTTATATGTGCCAGTGACAGTGACAGCGACAGCAACCGATCGTTTCAATGCAGCACTGCGCATCAACCCATCAGCTCATCAGCCCATCAACCCATCAACACCATCCGACACTTGAAGGGTGCTGACCGAAGTTGTGACGGGGGATAAGGTTGTTCTTTTTTTCGCAGTAATGGTGTTCATTATATTTGGACACAGTACATACGGAACACCCGAATGCCACTCGAACGAGGACCAGTGAGTTTAGGACGGACGGGATAAATAGGTAAACTGGTAGACTGGTAGACCAGGTAGAGACGACGATAACGAAAATAAGAGACAAGAGACAGATAACAAGGTTTTACCTACCTAAGCTAAAAACTAATGGTGGTGAGTGACGACACCTCAATCACACGCTTTCTCTTTCTCGTTTCTCCGTGCGTGTGTTTGCTAGGCGCGAAAGGATGGGAAGGGCGGTAAGTAGGTAAGGAAGAGGCACTTGTCTTTTTGGCGAGCTGGCCCGGTCCTGTTTGGGCTGCGGGCTAAGAGTGCTGGCTGGGAGCTGGGAGCTGAGCGATGGGATTGAAGGTCTGGGTAGGTCAAGAAATTTTCTGACTGCTGGCACCACCTTCCATCCAAGAGAAGCAAGGAATGGACAGTACTACTTGGCCCACCTACGCTAATCCTAGATAGGTTTAGAGGGGAAACGATGAGAAATCATGCGTCGATGCGCGATTAGAATTATTTTAGGCTGTTAGGGGTGGTCAGGGAAGAGGGAGAGAAAAAAATAAAAAATAAAAAAGGAGGCGGCTTAGTGGTGAAAGGAAACGCAGGAGCTGTGTGGCCTGCGGGAAAGAATGGCAAATGATTGGCTCAAGAGTCACAGCCCAACGTTCCACTCCGTTACTCCGTGAGGTCACACCATTGGTGGGATAACAAAGGACCCAATAATAGATAAAACAAGATGTACCTACAAGATGTACCTAGGCCTGCTAGGATGATAGATCAGTAACCCGAATATTACCCGACAAGTTAAGGCCGAAACAACTGTAATTCTTCAGTTGCTTTGATAAAAGTGCTCTTGGAACACGACATATTCAATATAATAATGAAAAAAGAAAAGAATTTAATAAAAGACGTACCTACCAAAATCATGAAACCGACAACTATTCGATCTAACCAAATGTCAATGTAAGAGACAGAGAAAGAGATAGAAAAAAATAAAATAAAAACTTGCTGCCCAGGACGAGAAATCAATGCCGCCTCTCCGCAGATAGATAAGGAGCAACTAATTATCAGGCACAGGATATAATCATGGGGCTAGATCGTCCAGATCCAAAATTTGCTGACTCCTGTCCGGTGGAAGTCTCACTCTTGTCGCCAACTCCTGCTAGCCAAGGGAGGCCCTTCATATTCTTGTCGAGCACACAGAAAATTCTCAGTACAGATCGTGTCCGTAGAGATCCTGGCCCTATCTTTCGAGTATCCGACCAGACTGCTCCCACGTACCAAAAGTTAATTTTAGCTTCGTCATGCTCTCTGAACGCCCCCTAGCGTTGAGCCGGGAAGCTAGGGTAGCAGTTCATTTTGCAATAATAGGTGGCCTCGTAGGAAGTAAGTGTCTCGAAGCTCGAATTTCTATGGCAGCTTAAAGTCTTCGTAAGGTAGGTACCTATATTGGTTGAGACATGTCAGTTCAATATCTCGATAGTCCTAGCCAACCTAGAATGTCTCCAAAATTATCAAGCGTGCCGTGGGTGACCTTTATACTCGGTGCTTCCCATCGTGAAGGAAGCGGAGACTCAAACGTGGCTGTCGGCCTGCAATGCTAATGCTGAACAGGTACATATACATACGGTGTAGTATATATACTGCATACCTGTATACCTATGCATGCTGACATCCGACTCTGTGCAGATGCATGTATAAATGTAATGTACCTCGGAGTGTACGTAGAACCAATAGGAATTTCCCAAAAATCCAATGCTATGGACTGCAAGGGTGGACAATAAATGTGGCGGCCCCCAGGTGCCGGTCAAACGACGAAGGTGCTTTTCCGGTAGGTAAATGTACGCGAGAGCATCGGCCTATAATTTTGCCTGCCGATCAGTCGTAGACCGAAGACTTCTTTTTCAAGCCCCTCTTCATCCTTATCATTCATTCTGGAGAGCCGGAATCTTCTAACAATTAGCTATTACCAATAGTTTCGGGTGCTTCGTGTTACAAGTGACAGAATAGAGATCCCCATATCATATCGCAAGCACCTCGAAAAGATGCGTACGCCATACGATAGACGTAGGTAGTGTCATTTTGACTCAGACCTACTCGTATCAGTCTTGATGAGTCGTCGAAAATCAACTCCAAGCGAATCATTTGGGAGATTGGTAGGAACTTTGACTTGGAGAAAGCATCGCTGATTTATACGAATCTCCATCAATGTTCCGTAAAGCCGAATGGAGGTGGTCGTCGCTAAATGTCTAATGAACTGATGAACTGATCCCTGTAATTAGTGTATGGCGGAGACTACCTACCATCCCAGTCGAAATTCCAATGTTGGTTGTGGGCCGTTTTGCGTGACGTTGGGTGCCCATACGTACGCTGTGCACTCCAGTCCTCGGCCAATTTTCCTCCCATGGGATCGAGTAGACGATAGAAGCAAGCTTCGTGAGCCTAGATCTTTAGGCATATAAAATAGAGCTTGATTTTACTGCATCGCTGATGCTGATGGTTTCTTCCAGTTTAAGAAAACCCCCCTTCCGTAGTTCGCACGTATAGTATACTCAATCTGCTCCGATACCGTTTTAGGTAGGGTAAATCCATGTAAGTGGGAAGCAAGCTTGTCGTTCAGGACAGAACAATGACAGCTGCACGGCTCAGAGAAACAACACACAGAACAAAAAGAAGATTCGGGAGAGAAGGTATGTGTGAGTAGGAAAGAAGAGCGATGGGAAAATCCGGAGAAGACAGAAGATAAACGGTCACAAGGGAACGAGCAAGGGTGGTAGATGGGCCTTCTGAGTACGGTAGGGCGAGAGAGAAAACGGAGAGCCTGAGGGAAAATCGGTTACAATACCTGCTTTTCTCATGTACCGTACCGCGATCATTATTATCATATTACCTACATACTTCCGAGTCATCAAACTCGGCTGAATAATGACACTTCCCGGTCTGACCAGCTGTTTTTCTTATAACAGGTACTGCTCTTTCGTTTAGCGCTTTTCATCGCTGGATGTCCTGTTTCGAGCTTCTCTACTAGTGTACCCAATTTGCCAACAAGAATACTATGTAGATGTGCTTTGTGAAAGCTTAAGAAGCGGCCAAATCCGTCAAACTTCCCCCGCCAAGTCGCCTTTAATTTTCCCCACCGAACGCAAGCTTCGCTCGTAATGCTGCTCTATTAGCCAAAGGCCTATTAAATCTTAAACCAGATCTCAGCCACATTCTGCAAGTTAT
Source organism: Daldinia vernicosa (assembly GCF_022497035.1). Lineage (NCBI taxonomy): Eukaryota > Fungi > Ascomycota > Sordariomycetes > Xylariales > Hypoxylaceae > Daldinia > Daldinia vernicosa. The sequence continues at coordinate 81,883 of NW_025953964.1, read as the reverse complement.
CTCAGGGCCACAGCGTATCAAAAAGTTTGTTCCCGACCGCCCAAGCGATGTTCGTCTCGTCGCTTCTTTATATCCAACGGCATACTTGTCATCAAGATCGAAATCGAATCTAAAGGATCTTACCTCCGCAAAGAGCCTACGAATAACCTAGCTTAGACAAAGGCGAGCTACCACGCTACCACGATAGGCTAGAGATATGTACGTATGGCGGTATGCTATTCCCTCAATTGGCCATAACTAACAACTTAAATTCCGGAGTTTGACTTTTGATCTGACTCGACTTGACTTCATTTTGTGTTCCAATTACACGTTACTTCTCTAATACGTGAAATCCCCCCCCCAATTATATCGGTGTATATCAGCTTGATGTAGAAACAGAGGATCAGGGGTTCATAAAGTTCCCACAGCACACTAGGACATGGCGAGCACGGCTCATCGATGAATCCTACAGGCAGACAGGCAAGGACGTCAAAAAAGGTGGCGCGCCTACCAGGATAATTGTTAGTAGAGGTGCGCCAGCTTTTTTGACGCCTTTCTGACCGGCGAAAACACATTGCTGCATAATTGTAGTCATGGTCATAGGCATAAGTAACACTCAATTTTTACTTTGACTTATTCTAGAATTCTATACAGCCTGCTAGAGCTGTGAACGTCTCGCCAATAAGGCAAAATGCCACAATACAAGGGATAGACGATTCCTTTGCGCTTGTCAAGTAGGAGAAGGAGATTGATATTTGAGATTAGCAAACGCATTCATAAACCAGGTAACTAGGCCTTATTTCCTTCTACCTCATTAGAGCATATGTTTCATTATATAATTCTCATTATGAAGCTAGTCGTCGGTGACTCGAATGGCTTTGTAGGAGAGGAGCTTATCCGCCAAGCTCTTATATGTCCAGCTATCACGTCTATCGTTGCCCTTAGCCGGCGCGAGACCCTCGGACAGCCTAGCTCTACGAAGCTGCAGCGTTTTATTTGCGACAATTTCGAAAGTTACGCCGATAGCGTCAAGCGCGAGCTAGAGGATACGGACACTTGTATCTAGTACATATGACCCATACTTTTATTGCCTTGCACGTCTCCGAGCATCTCTTCTATCATGTTTAGTGAGTTGAGTTAGGTCAGGACCATTGCCGTGGCACCGTCTAAACTTAAGACGGTCACTTTCGAAGACGCCTGTAGGATCTCCCGCGACTATGCGGTAACAGCAACCCGGGCTCTCGCGGATCTACGTCACAACCAAGACCGGCCGCTCCGTTTCATCTACATCAGCGGTCATTTTGCCCCGCACAGCCCGGCAGAGGTTCCGAAACAGCTACCTAATAACGGTTTAATCAACTACGGTCTAATGCGAGTACGTAGAATACGATGCTATCCTCAACCTCCACTCCGAATTTCATTGAAGCTAATTCATTGCACCCCCCCAAGGAGAAGCCGAGTCGCGGGTTCTTGCATACGCGGAACATTCTAAGGGTTCCGTACGGTCCTGTGTCGCTAAGCCCGGGCATATTGAAGTTCCGAGTTGGGAGAAGCAGATGATCCCTGGGCTCTCAATCATTGACTTGCGCGAATTCGCAGCGGCACTACTAGACCAAGTTGTCAATGGATTCGAGAAGGACACGCTGCTAAACGGTGATATGGTCCAGATTGGGCCGCGAGCATTGGGTGAAGAAAAAAGCTTGAATACTATTTTAAACTTACTAATAAACTGAGATGTAATATGCTCACGAACCTATCCGATCGATTCAACATTGTTGTTCCGTATCTGCTAATGTATACCTGACTAGATACTATATCCTATAACGCAGTGTATGATTCTGTATAGATTTCATGTAATTCTTGTTACATATTACCTATATATACTGGGAGTAAATTGATGCAGTTAGCTAATGTTTTTTTTCCCATCATTCACACGGACAAAATCACACTAGATTTATCCTTCTTTGAACATACCTTGCAATAACTTCTTAGACTACTAGATCGTAATTCTTACCATCGAAAACTATAGTCTTCGTGACTAACCAACTAACAAAATGTTGTCTGCAAACATCTTTGTATCGGTTATCTCACTGATAGCCGGTATGTGCCATGGCCATACTCAAGTTTCCGAACGCCACGGAAGCCTACCAAGTGGTTATTCGCTATCCAACCTCACTTGGGTTGGCAAAGCTTTCAAATACGGCTCTGATATTTCCGTCACTGGTCCCAGCATGAGGAATATCGAAGCGCAAATTCGTGAAATTAACCCCAATTTCTCGTGGGACGACCAAGACAACGTCAATTCCACGGTTTCAATCCAGAATGACGAAACGCATATGACGTGTGATCCAAACAACATCTGGTGGGCTCAAGTGTTCAGGATCGAGGAGGGGATCGACTACCTAAAAGGCATCCAGGGGAGATGCCACATGGGCCCCGGTCCTCGGGTATGCACTCGCATAAGTTGTAGTTATAAGTCGGCAATTTGGTGGTGCAATGATAACGACCATGATATCTATATCGACTGCGCACTTTGGAACCAGTACGCTCAAGATATTGTGGATGTTTGCCAAACGCACGATGCGAGCGCCCGTGTGAGGGGTCAAAAGTTCCATAACAAGCAGAATTGGAATGTGATGGTAGGGTTTGACAATGACCATTGTTAGAGGGTGTATTTTGAACGGAGTATTCGACTTCTAAAATAGTTGCCTTCGAATCTCCTAACACGCCTACCATTAGTAGATCATACCGTTGGCCGTATTTCGCGCCGCTACTTTAGTTAAATACCTAGATAGATAGGAAGTAAATATTAATACAATAACTTAATATCTTTGTATCTACTTATGAAATGTGCAAGTTGAAAGTGAATGTGTCATGAAGTGGAACCAAACAGCACGGAAACAACTTCGTTGTTTTGCGAGGAACTCTAACCTAGTTATAGGTGCCTGAACATGTCCTTTGTTTTAGACGTCTCATTTGGAATCCTGACAATATGTGATCGTGGTAATGAAACTGATCCATGTCTAGGTATCTAGGCACTTAAAACAATGCTTTTGCGATGTGTGACGAGTAAGATGTGCTTTTTATTACGATGCGAAGGTTCTTGACAAGTGTTCCTATTTTTTACAAGTACAATTACAAATTACCTAACAATACCAACTAGAGTCCCTAATCGTCTTCCAAATACCTCTTAACCCAATATTCTTTTCGGTTATGCATAAGGATATTCCCCGTTTTATTCGTCAATTATATCCAGAGCACCCTTATCCACTGCCTCCAGGGCCGGCGACGTTTCACGCTGTATCCTGTCAATCTGGTTTTGAAGCTTTTGGTGCCTTGATTGTTCTTTCTCCTTAGACTCTGCGGCCATAAGCATTTCCATGATTTCACGTCCCTGTTCCCTGTCTGCGTCCCTACTAACGTGGAGACCCCATGCCTTTAGGAATGTAGCTTCGCCCCTGTAGTTTTGATGCAGCCATAGGACCTGTTCCGCTGTGAATCTCTTCCTACTCTCTTGTTTTCCAGTATCTAAACTCAACAGATTTATAGATGTGGTAGCCTCATTCCTATCCTCATTCGTAGTCGACTGGGGCTTCACAGTCGGTCGCTCTTTTCTCTCGGAACTTTCTTCAGTCGACGGCCTTTTTCTAACCGCGGGAACTGAGGATGATCTTTCGAATAGCGAGAGCTTTTGGTTACCCTTTATACTCGCTGGCGGACTTCCTGTTGGTAGCCGTGTTGGTCGAGAACTCCTTTGCTTTGCTATGTCTGCTTCCCTTTGTTGTTTATTTTTGCATTCTAGTGGTCTAGCCGGCAGCGGCTTCATTTGGGCAGGATTTCGAATGTCGGCCGCGGATTGGGTACGGCGGATAGTGTGAGCTGATATTTCGGCAAATTCGCCATTGCCGTTTCTTCGAAGGTCTTCCGCGGACGAGGATGTGGGTGGGGCTGCAGAGGAGTAAGGGGAGAGGCTGGGAGAACGGAGAGTACTAGCTGACTTTGATGGTGGTAGGGGAAATAAGAACTCTAGAGAACCACTGGAAGGCGAATTCTGCCTCGTAGTTTTCGTTGGGCCGGATTGCTTCTCGGGTGGAAGCTTCAATGGCTCTTGGTTTAGTTGTGACCGTTCTACCCGCTCATTGCGATTTAGCATGTTTACTACTTTCCCATATGTTGATTAGAAAGAAGTACTAACTCATGTCATCCATAGATAGCGGTATAAGGCTATCTTTTCTAAGTAGTTGATCAACTAACGTACCCATCTTCGCATTCGACATGTCAAGGTTCTGCAACTGAGACTTGGTCGAACGTATATTTGGCATTGTGTAGTTCATAGAAAGATGTGACGAAAGATGCTGGGTATTACTCAAGATAGTAAAGGAGTATACTTATTGGCCCCTTAAAGAAGCAAACATGTAGTTAGAAGGGCTCCTTTCCCTTATTACGAAGACAATATGACGAAAAGTGCCGAGATAGTTATTCAATATCCCCATTACCCTTCATCATACGATGCTAAAGTAGTAGCTTAACCCGTATATGAAGATATATGATTCCTGACTGGTCAAAGGTAGATCAATATATGTCAAACTTCTTAATATTATTAACTACCTTATACGGAGGGCCAATGCGGCGTCTAGATTAGTCTCTGTTAGTTAAAAAGATGTTTGAACTAGGATCTACAAGGACCAGGGTGTTACCGACTGGATGGAAAAGACATGGTGTGCCCTGTTTTCTTAGGGCCCCCTTTATCCCAAGAGAAGTGATCTGAAGCAAATAAGCAGGACCACTTAGACCCTTAATATGTTTTATCTTTCCGGCGGTATTTTATATGGCATTTTCCTGTAAGACTCAATGTTTCTTTTGGATTATTCATAACTAGATTTCTCACGATACGTTCGGTTCTTCAAGGGAGTGCGGGATAGGGCACTACTATGGGGCAAGTAGCCAGAGGAACTCCATAGTATTATACATCTACTTCGTAAGGGAGTTAGAAAAACGTAGCAAGATGAGTGATTTCGATCTCCTTGAGCCAGTACCTACATGTATGTTGTCCAGTATGGCTACTAAATTAGGTGCTATCTCATATATTAACAGCTAGGTAGTAAAGCAGTTCCTTTCCTCAAGCTAGCTAAAGCTCCGGTGATTCGTTCAAGTTATCTAAATTAATCTTCTCGGGGGGTGGGTTTTGAATTTGAAGTGCAGCGAAATCTTATCAGTGATAATGAAAAATGTTATGATTCATTCGCATTAATTATAGACACAACTTTGCAACTAGGTAAAACTTAAACGTACACACCTTAGGTCGAATAGGCAAAGTAACTTTCGCCAAGATAAATCTGTAACAAAAGCAAACAATCATGAAGTTGAATCGGATAATCTCCGTTGCTGCATAGCCTTTGGTCCGAAGTTAACGATCTAGCTTAGACAAACTCGGAGTTTAGACTCGGAGGTTGGGTAAGCTGGAAACTACCAATCGGACGCCGCCATTAATGCCAAAACTTCCAAAATAGGTAAAACACCGATGTAAGCTCAGGCGGCTCATGTAGTCGTCGGACAATACGGACAATACGGATATATGCTCCAAACTAAGCGCGAAATGGTTAAGCAGACCCTGAGAGTACAGTACCCTTACATCTATTTTCATTAACCCAAGTTTAAGTTCGATTTTGTACTATTAGAATTAGTAACTGGGGACCTCCTTTTCTTTTGTTGATACAGAAATAAAAGGGCTTATTTAGGCTAAATGACAAAGTGGAAAGATACTAAATACCGACCTTATACACAGAGGTTTCGTCATTGTATTAGCGGTATCCTGATGCTGCTGGTCTTTAAATTTGACAAGTTCACTTGATTTGAATATTCTATCTATATCTTACTGTGTCCCGTCAATTATGCAACCGACAAATTAACCTATTAAGGGATGAACCAAAGTGTAATTGCTTAATATCAAACAAGTTCTTGGTTGCTCGATAGTGCGAGCCTTAATCTAAGCTCAGGTTCTCATAATGTAGTTATTCGGCTTCCACAACCAATTTCTTTGATGAAATTCCCTTCTTGAAGATATCTAATGCATCCTGGATACCGTCAAGACCTTTCCTCGACACTACCTCCGGTGGTGGGGCAACCTTGTATACTCCTTTATGTAACGCATCCCGAAAGTATCCGCCGAAAGTGACGGGGCGCGTCTCTGCAAAAGGGTCATCACCCCCGGTACCCAAGGTGAACTTGGCTGTGACGCCCTCTGGAACGTCTTCGGGTACCACGGGGTTGGTAGAAACGACGAATGGCTTCTGCTTGGATTTATACGCGACTTGGCAGGCTTCGGCGACGCTTCCGGCAGCCATATATATTCCGGCGCACATACCCTTATCGAGCTCGGCGGCAACGTCATCGACGATAGTGGGACTGTTACGGTCGAAGACTTTGTCGGCTCCGAGGCTTTTCACATAGTCGAAGTTGCTAGCGGAGCAGGTAGTGATTACTCGGAAACCCGCCCCTTTGGCTAATTGGATACCGTTGCTGCCGCAGGCTGAACTGCCTCCCCAAATCAAGAGCGATTTATCAATGGATGCGGAACTTAGAGTCGGGAAAGGTAAGCCAAGGTAGTCTTTGCTGAAGAGAGAAAAAGAACAGGTAGTGATGCACAGAGGGAAGACGGCAACTTGGGCATAGGATAACGAGTCCGGAATCTTCGCAGTAACTCTCTGGTCGAGTGTCACATAGTCCTGGAAGCCGTTGTTTACGGTAAAGCCAAAAACGCGATCCCCGGCTTTGAAATTAGCCGCGGCACCAGAACCAACGGCTTCGACGGTGCCAGAAACATCCTGACCAAGAATGATAGGGTACTTGAAGAAAGGCAATGCCTTGTCCTGGATGATGGCGTCGCAAGGATTGATAGCCCAAGCGCAGACTTTAATTAAAAGCTGATGTTCCTCGAGTTTGGAAGGAATTGGGCTTCTGCGGATGACACCTGGTACGCCGGGCTTGTCCTGCCAGAGGGAACGGTTTGCAGCGGGCATCTTTGTGATTATAGTTGCCTTGTAAAGGTTGAGACTCGATATTGTAGATGTAGATAGGAGTTGAAGCTAGTGGGCTTAGGAAGAGATAGAAATCCGATACTAAGGGAATATGATAATCTCAGGCGTAACTAATAGGAGCTTGTGGGGTTTCTATAGTACGAAGCTGAATATATATTAAACGATGACTTGGTAGATAATACATAGAACCCGATAATAAAGAGAGTAACTAGCGAATAGAGAAGTCACGGAGATTGCGTGCGGACTTTAGTACGTAATTACGCTATACTAATGCGACCTCCCTCCCTAAGGTAATTACCTAGGAGGTAGGTAGGTAGTCTGAACGCCCAATCGGCGTTGACGAATTCATTACCATTTCGAATGTTATAAATGGTTCCGGTGTAATTATTCCTTTCCATGCAGCTTAGAATAATCCTAACCTATCAAGCTTACCGCAAGAAATAATTTCGGTACTATGTTAGGTACCTAGTCATATACTAGGTAGAGGAGAGGGTATGCTACGAGAATATGGTTGGTAAAGGCCCGATACCCTGTGTCGTCGACTAATATTCTTGTAAAGTGAATGGAGCAGGGCAGATGTACCTGCTTGAGCGATGTGGTCTGGATGATGCCTCTAGTTCTTTATTTATTGGAGATGTTCGTATGCTCAACGCATAAATATCTAATAGCCTTGCGTTGTTTGGATTAGATATTGTTTAACCAATTAAGGTACCTAATATCCTCGGACGAAAGGGGGTGGCTAGTTCTGTGGCGTATGTTTGTGGCGATGTAAACTTTTCGTAAGGTAAGATTCTTTACCTACTTCCATACATGTACCTATAGGTACTCGGGATACCTTAGGTAGGAGTCTATCCTCGTCGAGATTCCTCTATTACATATGTAGTACTTTATTTTTATGTCATCTCATTATCTTTGTGAACTGATCGATTCCTCAGTAGCCTATGGGTATTACTTGCGGCTGCCTAAAGGTAACATCTTACTACTTCTAGCTTTATAATTAGGATCCATTCCACTAACATATTTAGGAAGTGCTTTTCTTGTAGAGCGAGATGTACATGAAGGATCAGCAAATAATTCGTGCAACTACCTACGGATATGCGAACGTTCATCTCCAAACTTTGCGTAGGTATATCATACCTACCATTCTTCCGAATCCCATTCGTTATCCTCTGTAGAACCATCCCACGGCACGTGTTGCTGCTGCTGTGAAAGTCGCCGGGCGGTTAGGCAAAGGTCTCTTCCGGGGACATGTCCTGGTATGTTGCAGTCGGTGCAGTAGACTTCCGGGCTCTCGGCGCAGTTTACCTGAAGGTGGTCTCCTCCGCAGCGGTAGCAAGCCTTGACTGATCCGAAGTGACCGCTGTAGTGTCCCAGCTCTCCGCAATTTGGGCAAGACGACGCCACGTGGCCAACCTCATAGCACCTGCTACACTTCGGCTTTTCGACGCAACCTCCACCTTCGTGGCCCCAACCAAGGCAGTGATCGCAGAAGGTTATCTTCAAGACGCGGCGTTTGTTCTCGAGATGGTCGTAGATCATGTGGAGGTTCTTCGTCAGCGAACTATTGGCGCTGTTTTTCTGACTTGCGAAACTTGATTGGTTCATCAGTATTATCTCCCCTTGAATACTGCGTGTATGCGCAGTTGCGTTAAGGTGTGAGTCTCCGGTAAATCCTGGGCCTTTGGTACGCGTGTAATCGATGATCACGAGGTCTGCTCCTTCGCCGTGGAAGCTGCCTACTGTGCCAACGCGGACCCTCTTGGCCATCTCCTCAGCGGTAACGTGAAGGCGGAAATCTAGCACTTCTCGACGATAGAGAACAAGCTGTATTTCCGCGGCTTGTGCTTTGTAATAAGAGACGACGGCGATGGTTCCGGGTTGTTTGCCGTCTACCGATGTAAAGGTAGGGCTGTTGAGGAAGAATTCGAGAATTCTTAGTATATAATGAATATGATAGTCGTTTTTGAACGATGTGTTAATACTCTGTTCGTTAGAGTTGGTAACGTCAACGATGATACGGACGCTCTTGCGGAGGCCGGTTAACTCGGCGATCATGCTATGAACGACCCTGACAGGTGGTGGGAAATGACCCTTGACGCCGGACTTCATGAGATTGTCGTAAAACCAGGCACTTGGCTTCTTCTGCAAGTATCCATATTGGCGATGATTGTAGAGTAGCGCGGGGAGGGCGGCCCCGCCGCGTTTGACCCTCTCCAAGCACGATAGACCAATTTGCTTGTCGAAAGCTTCAGGCGTGTCCTCACGGTGGTAAGTTACCGGGGCGTGCTGTTGGGGGTCGCCGAGCAGCATGAAAAGTTTTGCCGAGGGGAACGAGGAGATGGCCATGATGGTTGTCAGCTCTCTCGTGCGCGCATTCTCGTCCATGATGACTAGGGTTGGATGAAACTTCCGTCTGAAAAGAATACCGCGGGCAGTAGAGGGAGTGGCGAGGACGATATCGGCTTCCCGTACCTTTGCCTTGTAGATAGTATTGATTGGGTCTGTACGCTCGTTAACACGTCTGCCGGAGGGATTGATGACGTCCTTGGTAATGGAAACGTGCAGCGGACCCGAACCGAAATTCCTGGAAGCTCCTCCCTTCGAGCCCTGCACCGCAACCTGACGGAATTCATCCAAGAATGACTCGGTGAGATGCTGGTCTATCTTATCGAGCTCGTTAGGTACTTGACTGGAGGCCGGTTGGCTCGGGGTGTCGACAGCCGCTCTAATCTCCGCAGATGTTGTATAAGCCCTCTCTATCCGGGGAAACGTGTGGGGAGGTGCTCCGTATTTCTCGAGCGAACGCCTAAAGCTTGGTTCATAATTGTCAAGAACCTGGTGCTGCTGTGCTAGGATCAAGACTTGGTTGCGAGAACCAGGGGCAGGCTGCTCTGCTAGGTGCATCAGAGCGTAAAATTTGACGAAAGTCGACCTCCCAGATGCGGCTACCCCTGGAATTACTGCTAACCCACAGGGAAGATGCTTCATATGTTCGCTAAACATCTGCTTCTTAGATTCGTCAAAGTCGTTGTACATCGATTGTAAATGAGCTGGTGCCGCACCGACCAGAGCGCGTACCATTCCGGGAAATATGGCGAAGTGGTTAACCACGGAGTCGCGTTTGGGACTTTCTAAGCTGGGCAACCATCTATAGATATCTAGTGCTAGTGAACTAGGCGTTAGATTGCCGCGTCGTGTGGAAGCAGGGTGTTGAATCTCTCCGTGAGCTTCCATCTCCTGTTCGAACGTCTTCGGAACGAGCTTAAGTGCAATATTACAGGTTCTGATGTTATCGTCCGTCAGCATTCTTTGGATGTAATCACCGTAGCTCTCGCCCTCTACTGCGCGCTGGAGGTTAAAGTTGGCTCTTCTCTGAAGTCCGCCGCACGATTCGTACTATGGCTCGAACGGGATCTTTGCGAAGAATACCCTAAATCTACTTCCGAGAAGAAGAAAGATGGTATCGGTTGCTCTAGCATTCCACGTTGCAAGCTTGCGTTCTAGAGTCTTATCCTTTACTTGGGGCATACGCAGATAGTGCTTGTGCTTCGCGACGAATTCTCTTAGATCTAGGATGTCCACCGTATCCCCGGACACCCAGAACCTTGAATGAATTTCTTCTAGCTCTGTACGTATAGCCTTAACCTTCTCAGCACCTATTCGTTCTGCATCGTTGATCACATTGCAATAATTGACAAAGTCTTCGGGATTTGCTGCTGACGTTTCGTCAAAACTTTCACGCGCAATCCCGCCCAGCACTTCGGGTAGTTCTTTAGCTATGTCGACGTCGTATGATGGGTTCTTGGTGCGCTCAACCCCTAAAACCCGAATTTCACATTCGGTAGCTGAGCTCGGGAGGCGAGCGGAGCCGGGACCTACGCGGACGGCGACAGCGACAGTTGTAGGGTTGTCTAACGCGTCGAGGTTCTCCGGCAGAACGAGTATGTGGCATTGAAACTCTTGCGGCGCCGTCCTATCGCTAAGAATTCGAGTATGAATTGCATTGTCGATAGTACCGTAGGCCTGGGTAATCTTGAACTGCCGGTCGTCAAAGAATTTGACGAAGGGCTCCATAGCGGGAATAGGGGGTCTGACAATGTTCCTGATACTTTGGTGGGTATATTCCTCACCAGCCCCAAGGATATTACGGATGTTGATAACCCCTTCCCCCGGAGAACGGGCGAACCAAGGAGCGAGCGGATCTGATACCATGCCCGAAACTAGGGAAATGGCTTTGAAGACATTGAGGTGGCTTGGTTCTTTCGCCAAGCAGTTGCCAGGCTGAATTGCGACGATATCTTGTAGAAGGTCGGGAAATTTCTCTCTAGCAACACCTGGGTCTTCGGCAACTAAAAAGGTAATCTCACGAGGAGTGTCGGTACTGACCGAATCGGCGAATTCCCGAAGCTGTTGAATTTGCTGCTTCTCCGTCTCGCCTACTAGTCGAACCTCTTCGTAATACAGGAGTGCTCTAGAGAATTGAAATGATAGGCGAAGCGAGCCCGATGACGCCTGTATCGGACTTTCGTAGAGATCGAAGGGATTGAAGATTTGGTTGAGATAAGATGTGGTACCATCCTGTGACAGTCTTGTGCAAGACACACGCGAGATAGATTGGAAGTAAAAGTCCATTCCAGCAACCCAGGTAGTTTTCTTGCCATTCTTTCCGAATTTATTATTGCGGTACATGCTCAGATTGATCATGCGGTACATAGCGGGATGCGCAACGAGCCTGAGTTTGAACTCGAGTTGATCAGTCGCGAGTTTACCGAATTCGAGGATATTGCCATTGGTGTGTCGACTTAGGGCGGTGGCTTCGAGAAAAACAAGGCAGGGAAGGAGAGTAGAGGGCATCGACTCTTCAAGATCCGTCCTGTCGTTATGGGTCTTGGATGCCATTTTTAGCGAAATATTATCCACAAAGTCTTGTAACGAAGGGATACTTACACCACCCGGGCCATTATGACCGGTAGAGCTCGGGTGTTGAGAGATATCCATGCTGCTTCGACGAGGACTAAGTAGAGAACACCCTGCATACAATTAGCCGTGTGCAAGGAAAAAAGAAAATATGCAATAGACTAGCTAAAGATTTTGCAGTTTAAACACGTTCCTGATCTATGTAAATCCCTCGTTAAAACTGGGAGTCAAGAGGTACCTGAGTAGGCATCGGAGGGAAATACGCAGATAACCCCGGGCCGCTTTCCTTTGAAAAGAGGTTCTTGTAGCAGCGCCAACATTCACGAGTCTTAGGGATGGCTCTATAGATATATGCTGGAGGACAGTACGGTGAAGAGCATGCTAGAATGGACGTCTGAGATGAAGAAGACTTACCTCAAGTCAAGTTTGATCAAGTGTGTGTATGATTAATACCTCAGTCTACAAAGCTGTTAACGTGTGTGATTTCGTGTCGAGGAAGGATGCGTGCTTACCTTAAGTGCCTAGCCTAGATGTATTCTCGAACTATGTCGCCTGTAAAGTCGGTAGAAATGTTGAGATATATATTGTGTGGTGAGTGACTTGTTGAGGGGTTCTTTGTAAATATAACCCAATTTAAGTGGATGAACGACATGAATAGGCACCCACAAGTCACCTTAGATGTCTTGGGACTGTTGAAATCTTTTTTTATAAATACAACACGAGGGGTACCTCCCCGATCATGTCAGCAGCGGTTTAGCCTTGTACCCAGGAGAGCGTCAGATAGTTCCGGCAGGGTTTTCAACAAATTGAACAGGCTTTCAATTTATAAGTTTGCCTTACCTTTTATAACAAATGACCTTACTTAACCTTGTAACTGTTTTCGTCCTAAATCAACAAAATTGTAGCCAATGTCTTACTGGTATACTGAAAAGGCGGCGAGAGAGGATTGTGCTATCGATGCAATGTTTCTAATAAGGATCTACCACCATAAGTAAGCTTTAATAATTGTCAGGGTATAAGTGGATCAGGGGTAGCTATAGGGGCATGTCTGCTATATAAGAGGCGCGTAGTGTCTTCGTAAGATTCTAGAAAGGCAAGCGTTGATATATTCCTACTACTACAGGGCTACTATACAGCAGCTGCACCGCTGCTTCTGATATTTACTTTACATATGGCATACATCAAGGGTTTTCTTTTGACATATTCTCAGGATATGAATGGGGGCTGTGAAGGGGACCATCTTTATTTGCTTTGAGCGTATTGATCGTGGTTAGAGATAAACAGAAGGCTATCAACTAGTCCCACAGGGCTACGTACGCTACCTTATTGTGCACTCATCAGGTAGCTAGCTAAAACTTACTCTCCTAGTCTATACAATATAGTATTATCATACTTATACCATACCCTCACCCTTCAGTGACTCCTGATATGGCACATAGCGCCGTTGCCCCCTACTGATAAGCCTCGGAAAGGCTTACCGTTATTGTTGTCACGACTGCTCAAGGTCCTGTAAGAACCGGAATAATTGTAATAATATCTGATTTCAATACCAGTATTCTGAGTCTTTCATTCCTGGGACTTGAAATCTATATGGTTATTTCCCTAGCTATGACTTAATTCTTAATTACTAGGTATAAAACCTTCCATGAAGATAGAGATGGTCTAAGTGATTATGATAAGCGCCCCCTTTTAACTAGTAGCTTGAAATTCATAGAATGTTCCTCATAGAATGTTCCTCATAGATATCACCTCCTCCCATGTGTTTCGTATTTCCATCCTGCCTATTGGGCTGTTCGGCTACGGATGGACTATACAGTACAGCGTATCTGGATTGAAATAATCATATTCACTGGCTTCGTAGGTTCCTATTCCAAAGAGGTAAATAGATCAAAGATCATATATCAAAGTCCGTTCTATAAGTAATTAAGAAGCAACCGTAGACTAGGATCATAATTCGTAAATTATAGCCTCTAATTTCCAGTCCGTTCAAATAGCAACCTAACTACCTAAGGTAGTTGCCATGTCACTTGTATGATGCGGGAGGAATTATTCTAAAGTATTTACTACAGTAGTTGTTGTGTTCTGATCGAGATTGAGACACTCGTTAAGACCTGTTACTACCTAAATATCCATTCAGCTGCGGCTGACGTGACGTATCATTTTCTTTAGTTAGAGTACCTAAAGAGAGGATTGGTTCGGAGTAGCCGGGGATTCCCCGCCTTAGTTTCCCTATACCTTGAACTGGTACATCCTATACCTACCATCTTACCAGACAGCAGGCGGATGCCTTAATATCTTGTTGAAGATAAAACTGATCCACAGGCGTATAGGTTCGCTTATTTCTTTTTTAAACAGCTTCCCGAAATATTGAATCAATCATGGTACGAGGAGTCAGCCAGCTTCTTAAATTTTCCCGGAAGAGCACGCCAGACGACCCGCTACCTCCAGCGTCCGTGCCAATTGATTCTGCGCGCCGCAAGATGGAGCAGAGGGTACCGCTCGCTCGCTCGATTCTAGACCACCCGGAATCGATCGACTCTCAGTTACAATCTCCTCTCTTCGGAAAGCTCCCCAGAGAGCTGCGCGACCTAGTTTGGCGCTTTTCTCTAACGCGTTACGAAGATCTCGACCGCCTCTACGATATCCGGAAGCCCTATGCTAGACCCGGGCAAGCTGCCCCGCTACGGGTTGCTGTTCAGCTTCTTCGAACGTGCCGGGCTGTATATGTCGAAGCCTTTCTTACGCCCTTTCAAGTCAACCCGATAATGATATTCCACGGCGACGACAACGACATCCCCCCGGGTATCCCGCTAATGCGCACGACGGAGAATCAATTTCTATGCGGGGAGCTAAGATTCTGGCAATTTGCAAACATATCATCCGTTGAGACGACATTGCAGCAGATAAACTTGGAAGGTGGTGAGTTTATTCCCAGATATCTCGATATTGTCTATTGAAGAATGTGTACTCTAATTCAGTTGCTGATGCGAATATCAGGTGGACTCGAGCGAGTGTCTCGTCTGGTCGGAACGATAGGTCGGCACCACGGGCATGAGAGTAGAGGCTACGCGGCTACAGGTTACGCGTGTTTTGTATCGCCTACTGAGTCCAGCAGAAGTACCAGTGAGGTCAACTGGAAGGAAGAACATGGTGGCCAACTATCATCTCTACCGAACCCACTTGTGGGTAGAAAAATTACACGTTTATCTATCCGCATGTCTCGCACCGACTGGTGGGGCTGGGAGAGTAGACCAGAGGAGGGTGAAGCATCCCCTTCGGAGAGGCTCCGTCTAGAACCAATGATTAATGTCACAGATCTCTGGAAGAGACCCGCCAACTACTTAGCCATGACGAAAGGCTACGAAGCGCGAAAAGCAGGCGACGAGCCTGACTTTCAACTAGACGATTTTGAAAAGCAGGGGCGCTGGGGCTCTCAGATAAGAGAGTATTGGCCAGACCTCACAACGCTCGAGCTTGTTCTGGAGACGTTTTCATGCAAGAAAAATCAGCTGGATCATGTCGTGCAGTGTGCTAAATTATGGACGTTTCCACTAGATGAAGGATTCCACCTTGTGTGGGATGGTAAAGAAGAACTAATCCGATGGCGCGGTGCCCATTCTTACGAGTACGAGTATCGAGACTGGTTTACGGCTCACAATATACCCCAAGGTGCCGAGGCGCAGAGTTCAACAGCGATTCAATGGAGGCCCTCTCAAGGCAATAGCGGGAGTGATACGAATGGCCAGGAATTCATTATTCAGACATTGACTTTTAGACGGGAAAGGGTTAAGGACCATATCGACGGGGACAGATCTTAAACGTCGCATGAGAGTGGAGGAATTTAGGTTGAGTTCAGGGGCTGGGGTGAATTTTCTATCCAACTTTGATCGTCAGCGTCTCAAATCTAGTAGGCATGGTATGTCATTTATGAAGCTTTTGTGGCGTCATTCGTTTGTTACCTCTCTCTTGCGGTCTCGAGTTATTCTATGTATAGTGTTACGTTACCAATACCCAGGCAATTGGACATAGATCTAACCTTACTAAGTGTGCTCTCTATAGTGTCTAATTAGTTACCTAAGTACCTACCTAATCTATCTAGGTATAAGGTGATTTCTCCCGTTAACTCGTAGGAGGTACTTACAACCTTGGGTGATCCACACACTGTTATATGTATTCCGTACACACTTAATCGTTTATACCTGGGTACACATGACTGATCGTATATAACAGGTAACACAATTTATACTATTCCTACTCCAAGATGTCGCCTATTAAAATACGTAAGCAAACTTGAATACCGAATGCTCTGGCTTATTTCGCCGAGGATAACCTTGCTTTACCCCGCATAATTACCTAAAAGACTGGGGTATTCCCCGCACATAACCTCGAGCTTCCCCAAAAGAGACAACGTTACCCGGCTGGGGAAGTCATTTTCATTCGTACAATACGAATTAAATTAGAAGCAGGCTGCATGCTAGCTAAGAAAAGGGCCGATAGAAAATGAGGATACGAATTGATTGTTGTCAATGAGAGACCTTTTTGGATTGGGAGATTGCAGGTGGATTAGATAGAGTTGGATACTTGTCGTCATAAGAGCTATTTGTTGTGGAGGTGCTTCTACCTGTTTGCTAATTAGGTACCTATATAACATCTAAAGAATTAAAGAAGGCAGTACAACTTAAGAAGGTGTTTATGTTACGATATAACGGCAAAACGGACGGTATGTGGAGCAGCGTTGCAAGGAGGTATCCAGTGGTCCCGGCACCTTGGCACGCTAAATTATAGTGTAATTTACTTGGTAACATGCATGATACTTCGTACATGGCCTGATGGCTCAAGGATATAGGAGGTGCAAACAACTTCATTTCATCGTGTTTTGCAATACGCTTTCATAGAATAATACGTCTTCTACACGAGACTATCCATACACGTATATACTATGGTAGATGCTATGAGGGATATTAATTATGTTGAACTCGATTTCCCCTGAAGATCTTCCCCTGACACTTCATATTTATGGATGTACCTCATGTCTCTAGTTAGTCAATGCGTCATCCTTCGAGGCGAGAGCTGTAGGGATTTCCCAATGTAATCTTCCTTGTTTTTGACTGCCCATTAATGCTTTGTTAAGATGTACTACTACCACCCGTTCTTGGTAAGTCTCGCCGATTGTTATGACGCCACAAGACGCGTATTTCTTAGTCTCTGTATTATGATAATGCCGTCTCAGCTCGATTTGTCCCGTCTAGTTCAAGCTTCCCATCTCGAATCGGATCCTTAGCTAGCCCCCCAAGCGGAGAACCCTGCTCATCGTGGGTTCGCCGTAACCTTGCAGCGTGCAAAATTGTGCTGACGAGGAATCTTGAGAATCCAATCTCTCACCTTGATTAGTCGCATGCAAATTGCTGATCACTTGATCCGCAGGTTTACAGGGGTAAGAGCAACTTTCGAAGTTATTAATAGGGAGACTTGTGCTCGATTTTATTGTCCTTTGGTGATCTATCCCTCTCGGACCCTGCCTTGTCTTCTCATCGGATAGGACGAACTTCATACGAACGATAACTACCGTATGATAGCCGCGATGCGTTGCGTTCCGTGGGTCGCCTTATTGGCTGTGACCAGGTATACAGCGGCAAATGCGGTCAGTCACCCCATCCATGCATTCTCCTGTATTCCCCTCGGGCGTCTTCGCACATTCCTCTTCATATCATCCACAGTACCGTGAAGACTGTCGTGGAGTTTATCCCCATCGATTTAGCATCGAGTTCTAGATCCCCCCACGCCAGTCGTATTGCATGTGAAGCAGCTTGAATTCAAAATCTTATAATCTCTGATGTCGTGATCTGATCACGGTTGAGCCAAGGCTTTTCAACATGCAGCTCCGCAGATTTTTGGCACAAATACTGCCGATTTCGCAGTTCGTAATATCTGACAATTCGCAGGTCGAAAAGCGAGATCTCGCCTACTCCGAGCCGCACTACCCTTCTCCTTGGATGAACCCTACTGCGCAAGGATGGGAAGATGCTTATGCCAAAGCTAGGGAATTCGTCTCCCAGCTTACTCTAGCAGAGAAGGTCAACCTAACAACCGGCGTCGGGTGAGTATCTACATTCTGACCATTCACAGAGCCGTATCGGCTGACGAAACCTAGTTGGCAAGGGGAGCAATGTGTTGGTCAAGTTGGTGCTATTCCTAGATTGGGGTTTCGTAGTCTTTGTATGCAAGACTCTCCGCTAGGCATTCGTTTTGCGGATTACGTCTCAGCTTTCACGTCCGGTCAAACTGTGGCGGCTTCGTTTGACAGAGACCTCATCTACCGGCGAGGCAAGGCCATGGGCGAAGAGAATAAAATTAAAGGCGTCGACGTACTTCTAGGGCCAGTAGCTGGACCTATCGGGCGAACACCTGTAGGCGGACGTAACTGGGAAGGATTTTCTCCCGATCCATATCTGACCGGCGTCGCAATGGCCGAGACCGTTAAGGGAATCCAAGATGCTGGCGTGGTTGCTTGCGCTAAGCACTTTATCGGTAACGAGCAAGGTTAGAAGGATTAGACGAACCCTTTTGAAGTGTAATTGCTAATACAGGTGCAGAGCATTTCAGACAAGTCGGCGAGTCACAGGACCGTGGATACAACATATCCGACACTCTGTCGTCAAACATCGACGACAAGACGATGCATGAATTGTATTTATGGCCATTCGCGGACGCGATCCGGGCCGGTGTCGGTTCTATCATGTGCGCGTACACGCAAATCAATAATTCATATTCTTGTCAAAAGTAGGTACCAAGTGGTTGGTTGCTATTTTATTTCCGTGCTAACGCGCTTTTCCCGTTTTATAGCTCGAAGGCGTTAAATGGGCTCCTCAAGAGCGAATTGGGGTTCCAAGGATTTATCATGTCAGACTGGCAAGCTCAGCACTCTGGCGCGGCCAGCGCCGTAGCCGGGCTTGACATGACGATGCCCGGGGACACCGTCTTCAACTCCGGATTTAGTTTCTGGGGCACTAATCTTACTCTTGCGGTGCTAAATGGAACAGTACCTCAGTACCGAGTTGACGATATGGCGATGAGGATTATGGCGGCTTATTTCAAGGTCGGTAGGACGTTAGACCAGACTCCAATCAATTTTGATTCGTGGACTCGGGATACATTCGGGCCCATCCACTACGCCGCCAACGAGGGTCATCAGCAAATCAACTGGCACGTAGACGCCCAAGAAGATCACGGAGATTTTATCCGAGAGATAGCTGCCAAGTCAACCGTGCTGCTCAAGAACAACGGTGCTCTCCCACTGAAGAAGCCCAAGTTTCTCGCCGTCATCGGGGAAGATGCCGGTCCTAACCCGTTAGGCCCGAACGGCTGCGCTGATCGAGGCTGTAATCAAGGAACTCTCGCAATGGGATGGGGTTCGGGAACCGCCGACTTCCCTTACCTCGTCACTCCTATCGATGCTTTGCAAGTACAAGCTCTCGAAGACCGTACCCGTATTGAAGCTGTTTTGGATAATTCCGCGTCGGCGACGATTGAAACCTTGGTCAAGCAAGAAGGGACTACCGCTCTAGTATTTGTCAATGCCGACGCCGGCGAAGGTTATATTAGTGTTGATGGCAATGAAGGGGATCGTCGCAACCTCACACTTTGGGGCAACGGTGATGAGCTTATTAAGAATGTTTCTTCTTTGTGCAACAACACAATAGTTGTGATACACTCGGTTGGGCCTACGCTTGTATCGGACTGGTACGATTCACCCAACGTTACTGCTATCTTATGGGCTGGTTTACCCGGCCAAGAAAGCGGTCGCTCAATCGTAGACGTACTATACGGAAAAGTCAATCCTGCTGCCCGAACTCCTTTCACATGGGCTACGAGTCGAGAAGACTACGGTGCTGACGTTCTCTATGAGCCTAATAATGGCAACGGTGCACCGCAGCAAGACTTTACCGAGGGTATATTTATCGACTATCGGGCCTTAGATCGTGCTAAGATCGATCCTATCTTTGAGTTCGGATTTGGGTTGTCGTACACGACGTTCGAGTACTCGGATATCCAAGTCGAGAAGGCCAACGTCGAGGAGTACAAACCCACAACAGGCACAGGTGCTGAAGCCCCAACCTTCGGCAACTACTCGACAGAGCTTGAGGACTATCTCTTCCCAGAATCCTCTTTCCCTTATATATGGCAGTACATTTATCCGTATGTGAACACAACGTCATCGCTCGAGGATGCATCTATGGATCCTGAGTTCGGCAAGACTGCAGAAGAGTTCCTCCCTCCAGGAGCGCTAGAATCCGCCGCACAAAAGCTCGACCCCGCCGGACCAGGCCTTACGGATCAGCCAGGTGGTAACACTAGATTATTCGACGTCTTGTATACGGTAACCGCTAAAATTACCAACACTGGCGACGTGGTGGGCGATGAGATCCCGCAGCTGTATGTTTCCCTCGGTGGAGAGGATGATCCGCCGGTAGTCCTCCGCGGTTTTGATCGAATTCGGATTGATCCGGGCTGCACCGAGGTTTTTACAGCAACCTTAACACGACGTGATGTCAGCAACTGGGATGTCGAATCTCAGAACTGGGTCATTACCAGCTCCGCCAAGACCGTATTCGTCGGTCCCAGCAGTCGCAAGTTGCCTTTAAGCGCTCCGTTATCATAGGATATAACGACACATAAAATCTAATTTCTGGCCAGGGGATGTCAACAAGGATAGAATACCTGCTAACATAATCAGTAGTTAGCCAGATGCAAATATTCTAGTATATAATCTATAATATTAATTCTTGGGCTATATGTGATAGGTTACGACCCTCGATAAACCAGTATAATATGTAAGTTTACGAGGCCTATGTATTAGGATGTAGTTAAGAGAATAGGTTCCCATCGGGAGGTGGTCAGTTCCGGTTAAAATAAAACTAAGTTCAGAAGATTGGGGATAAGACTACATTGGGAAACAATTTTAGGTATAGCGTATACCCATTGTATGTACATATGAGTAGGTGGGTTTTAGATAGTGACTTGAAGTTAACATTGTAGGTACAATAACTACTGTGAAGCCAAATTAAACATAAGGTTTTCGGCCCGCTAGCTTGGACCCACATCCGCAACCTAACTGCCTAATACAACGACGCACATTCAATTCAATACGTACCTAGGTACCTAAGTACCTATGTAACCCATATAATTTCCGTCTTATACAACCATATCTCTTCTCATGCCGCCGAGCACAACGACATTACATATGTCGCCGAATGTATCCAAGAAAAGATAGTTTACCAGCCAGGGAGACCGGGGAGCCCTAGGTAAGAAGAAGGATTAGCATCTGTCTTATATGAAATTAGGGAGACCACTTACAGTCGTCACCAATATCTTCCTGAACACTTTGTGACTTGACGCAGTCTATGGCAGCCTGGTCTGTTTGCCTCTGCAGCGGCGAGCAGCGGTCGCCGGAGCACTTTCCATCCATAGCCCTCTGAAGCGCATCGCCTTTCCAGCCGAATAGATAATCGCCGTGCAGGCCATATCCTGTAGTGTCGTTCATGCTCCATACAAAAGGCTGAGAGCCATCTGCAGGCCACTCGGCCTTGTTGTTGAAAGCACGTGTGTCGAACATGATCTCGTACATGATCTGCGGGATCTTGACCGGGTGGGTTGAGGGACAAGCACCACCGCTCTCAAACGTTCCCGAAGCAGGGTACGCCACGTGAGACTTGTGGTCAGGCGAATCTAAGTTCTTGCCGTCCCAGCATGAAGGGAAGTGCACGGACACTCGCCATCCTCCGCCGCATGGCTCCTTGGGGAACGCTTGAGTGTCCGAACCTGTGCAAGGGGCACTACGATGAGTTAGCATATATATATTAACTTAGATATCAAGTTAACTTACCCCCCCTGCATGTATAAAAGCATTTCATGTCAGCTTTGCAATAGTACAATTCTAGGGTCTCCGCTTTATTCTTTCGGTGGAGTCGAAATGATAATCATCGTATACCTCACCACGGCGGTTTCGAGACCATTCTTCGACAAGGGGACACGAAAATAACTACATACAAATGGATTTTGTGCAAGATTAACTTCACATCTATAACAGAGGCCCTTCTGCATTGTGCTGGCTTGTCTGTTCATCGGGTCACCGACTAGCATTCGGAAACCCTGACCAAAATAAGCGAATTCTTTTCAAGACTTCAGAACCCACTCACCGGCGGGAATGCAGTCACTTTAGCATTCGGTTGATAGCCACGAATGTAGTAGATAGTCATGCCGGCCTCGACATTAAGTCCTAGGTTGGCGAATTGTGGTACTCTTTTATAGGTGCCGTTGCGAGCCCGGAAATATAGGTTGGCCGTCCAGTAGTTGGAGAAGTCTTCGGAATAGGTACAACTAGTACAAGTGGAGACCGTAGGCGGGTCATGATCGACAGGTTTCATGGAAGCGTTAAGAGAGTTTCCGCCGATGATTTGGTGCATGTGCGCCGAGGGCATATTACCCGGCTCTACCAGCGGGTCGATTCTGTCGATAGTAAGTTGGGAGCATCCGAAGCGCATAAGTTCTTGCGCAGCAGCCATGTGGACGGCTGCTGCCACGGGAAGAAGAGATTTAAGCAGCATCTTGGCTTGGAATATGAGAAATTACTTAGAGAAAGCAGAAAGATCAAAACAGCCAGCCGGTGGAGGCGAGCAGGCCTTCATGCTTTTATTCTTCGCCGAGACGGCGTAATTCGTGGCTCTCCGGATAAAGCCAAGACGGACGGAGTGGTAGGTCTCCGTGGTTATTGGTTAGGTTGATATGGCAGTGCAACTGCCGCTCGACGAAGCCTTGCCGGTTAATAACCCTAGAATCTGGGGGACAGGGCCGGGCAGCAAATCTGATGGGAAGCCCAAATTACTTTTGGCGGACGCATTCCTATTCCGACATATTAAGCGGGGGCAAAAGACTCGGTAGTGTTCCAGCAACCGAATCAACCTTCGCCTAAGCAGTCCAACGTCATTGAGCTTCAGCTCAGCATCGCACGAAGACTCTTTCTAGACAGGACGGAACAGGCTTCCTTAGAATATACTGGCATAGACGCATCTCAGCATATGCCGAGACCCCCTTTGCAAGTTTATTTATATCATCCTAGCAAAACTAAAGTGCAATCACCTGCCCAGACATTCTCTGGGTGATAGTATCGAGAGAGGTGAATCGCGCACGTGTAGGCGCATATGAGATTTAATATACTACAGGGCCTATAAGCGATTATAAATCTACCGGATCAGGAAATTTTGACCAGTCCGATGGATAGCATATACAATTTTATCATTTCTCCTCCCCCTTACTCCTATACTGACACTGCCTCATAGCATGACAAATTATTGTGGCGAATAGGACGAGCTCTTGCCACTAGAATTATCAAGGGGTTGCAATCTTAGGGCCAGCATAGTCTCAAACGTATGACGAGGAAGTGCCATGATGAGTATTGATGTTTGACACTCGGATCCTTTGTTGTTCCTACTCGGCAGCGTTTTGAAATTAAGGCACCTATATTCATCACTACAATATAATCATAATTCCCCGTTGGTTGGTAAGAGCTTACAGCGCAGATAGGCATCTTGAACTATACTTTTGGAAATTTAATCCTGGCCAGACGTACTTGATAATAATTTACCTACTTAAATACCTTTACCTAGGCAAGAAATAAAAATAAAACTAGACTGTGCCCCAATCCTCTACGAATACCAGCTACTAATGGTTTACGTACCATATAGGGGTACCTAACTAACATCATGAGCTATTTCCAACTCTTCCAGCTATATCGCAGGGAAGATAATATGGACAATCTCGTTTCCTAAGACTACCGTCCTTTGTTTATAGCGAGTCTCCGGAGTCATGCAACCTTATTTGAGCAATATGGCATCCTTTTGTACCATTCATCAATCCAACAGATTTCAAAACCAGAGGGATGAGTACCTAGGTATATAACATGCAATCCTACTATAGCTGCAGATGACAACTTATTTATCCCGAGGCCTGGCCCTTTCATCAACGAGCAAGCCTTATTGCAGGACGATTAAGCTTATGAGTAGCCATTCATGTTACTTTGGCAGGTTCCCGGGGAATGTGACTAGGTAGAGCTTATCTTTGATTGCCAACGTGATAATTAGGGTTTTAACATTATACATCTTAATCCCTCCAAAACTATAACATATAACAAAATAGCGACGCATTCTTGGAAAAGCACCCAAGGTCCTTAACCTATTCTCCTCCATGGCAACAATGGTATATAGTTTCCATTATAACCGCCGCCAAGAAAGTATGGACCTAATATACTGGGAATATGAAGAATAAGTAGGTGTCATTCAAAATATCCACAAAGTCATGACAGGCCTCGAGACACGACGAGAACAAAATAAAATCTTACTAAACTAATACAAGTATTCAACAGCTACGGAACTACCCTGCTAAAATATATTGTTCATCCTCCAAACCACCGGGGTTATGCTACTAGCACATACCGTCTATACATACTTCTCTGAACAGCACTTCTCACTCCAAATCTGGATCTAGCTACACTACTAGATAGGTGGTAGGTTATAGCTTAAGCTCAGGATACTCTGGTAGACGCCACGCGTAATCTCCCTCTGGCTTTGGTCGGTAGGTTAGGGGTTCAATTTTAGATACCGCCCATATTACGTTTTGCAAAATCCAAACGCCCAACTTGGAAGACGGGAAAAAGACACCCATAAGCTCTGTGGGAAGTTTCTGGATCTCATCAATCCCAGGCCGTACTACCGTATCATACGCTTTTAAGGCACTGGGGACATCGTTATTATGTCGTGCCAATTCTCCCGCAAGGACGTAAGCGCCGATAAGACACCCTGTTGTCCCCATTCCCGTGAATGGAGTAGGGCAATAGCCTGCGTCTCCGAGTAGCGCAACCCGACCCTTGTACAGCTGCTTCATTCTGATTTGAGCTAACTCGTGCGCCCAAAAATCTGTCGTTGTTTTCATACTGTTTAGCAATCGATCGGTCTGCCAACCGGCACCCTTGAAGGTCTCCGTAAAAGCTTCCTTCTGCTTCTCGACTGATTCTTTGTACGACTTTCTCAGATTATCTGAATCTGCCATGGTAAAGAGTAGGACCTGTGTCACCGGTCTGCCACTTGTTCTGGTAAGTAGCATCCTTCTTCCCGGTGCGTTATAAACCCTTGCAAGTGTGCCCTCGTCTTCGCTACGTGGGATGCTGTAGTAGGCGGCGTGGACTCCGATAGACTTGAAGGCTTCGTCGTTAGCTTCCTTGCCAAAAGCCATGCGTCTGGTACGCGATGCTTGACCATCTGCCGCTATCACCAGGTCGTAATTTTGCTTCTGCCCGTCAGAAAAGGTAACGTCTACCCCGTTATCGGTTTGTGTGAGTTCTGTAACTTCCTTGCCGAATTCGTACGTCAGGCCCCCCTTTCCCCCAAGCTGCTTCGCTTGTTCATTCTGCTCAATACTTGCGTCGTAAAGCACTTTAACCATGTCACCACGCATGATCTCAAACTCGGATGTCAAAGTGCGACGGCTTTGACCAGCAGGGTTGATGCCTACAAGCGCCTTCCGTCGTCCACTCGAATCTATGACCTCAAGGCCGGTTTCGTCAACGCACGCTTTTTTGATCGCATCGAAGATCCCCATCTTCTTTAGGACATCAACACCTTGGTTCTTGATATCAATTTGTTGGCCTGCCACACGTAGCGAGGAAAATCGCTCTATGACGGTGACCTTGTGATTGGGATCGGATTTTTGTAGAAATATTGCAAGGGCCGGGCCAGCAACACCAGCACCTATAATCAAGATGTTCAAAGGCATCCCGACTGATGAGTGTAGTGTTTTGTTATTGCTAGAACTATGGTGGGAACCGTTCGTGGCGAAGAATCGAACAGTTGATCGCGGAGTGTACCAGCCAAGGCGTCGACTTGATATGATGATGTTTCTAGCTGCTTTGACGGTTGTCAATGTGGATAGATTTGGGAGAAGACGCTCCATACTATGTGGTGTTAACGGTGAAGTATAGCTCTCGTCTTGCGGACTGCTGGAGTTGCTGGACTCGGATTACAGGACAGAGATAAATGTCGTTGCTCAAGAGAATGAAGCTGGTCATAATGCCATCAAAACTCAGCACGGTATAGGCGAGGCCAATGATTATATATTAAATTAAACAGCATATCACCGAAGGAGATTTACTTGGTCGCCCAGAGTCTATTACCTCCGTCATTCCCGCTTACGCCCGCTTAGGACCGTCTCGCACCTAAGCACAATAACGCGTCTCCTGACTCGGGTTTAATTTTTCGCCTTTACATTTTCTAGCGCGTTCTATAGTATGTATTTTGGTCCTTTTACTTTTGAAAAAGATTTGCGGTAGGTTGTCGGACATAATCTCGATGGTGCAAGGGCTAAGGACGAATTCGCACTCGTCAACGAAGAAATCCGACCCATCCTTTGCTCCTTAACATTCGCTAACTATATTATTGTCTTATTTCTTGGCTACCTGAGATGCCCATATGTGATTAAGCGGAAAGCGAAATACCAAGTGATAGTGAAAAAAAAAAGGCGATATAGAATTATTTACTGTCCTTCCAGTTACGCTTGTTGATACGTAGTTACATTTTCTATTACGCGCCTTGAGTTGCAAAGTGTGCTGGCCCCAGCCAAGCGTTGTAAATAGGTAGTCATCTTCTACTTTAATAGACTCATGAGCCAATACTCGCCATGAGTAACTTGAAGAGCGCTCCGGCTGCGGCTCACATTTATTTCCCTTGCCTTATATCTCACTACTGGCCTGTCTTAGCTATGATAATAGTTAGGGATGCTCGCATCTTACCTACATAAATAACTTCGCGAAGACATACCATATTTTTACTCGAAATAAATTCGCACAAGCTATATTACGCGTTACAATGTCTCAAACTTGCAGTCATGGTATATTTAGGGCTATCTGTCCAATTGGTGGCAATTTCCAACTCTACATGCGGTTCCTCTTGTTCAATCGTGAATCGTATGCTTTATAAATTCACCAACTCACCCTCATACGCCACCACGCCCGCATCGCCATGCATAACGGAAATGATAAAGAATTAAGGCTCACACGGAAGGGGTGGAAATTATACCGGTGTGGAGATAGGGCGTTGGTGGAATGCTGCAAATCTTTAGCATTCCAGTATCCGCGCACGCCCGCCAGTTGATATCCCATAAATATCTCCCCAAGTCCCACGGATGCTGTCCTCAGTTACCAGCCAAACATGTCGAGAATGCCTTGAGCCTCTGTCTTTGCCATGCACTGGATGCCTAGCTGCCGATGCTGGGTGCCCTGGAAGAGCTTTCGCAGGCCCTGTGCAACCTTCCAGCCCTCTTCTTCATCAACAATAAACAAATGTCTCCTCCCGTCCTGATCTCGGATTGTGGCGCGCAGTACATGGAGACCTCGTCGCCGCGAACTACTAACATTTGACGACGCAACATCCCGTCTTCCGTGAGGCGCATGGCGGCACACGTCCCCGCAAGAATGTAGCAGTTCGTTAACACAGTCTTCGGCATCTTCACCTGTCAGAGTCTTGGGGTCGCCACGAATTGATGATCGGAAACGGCTCTTAGGCGTCACTTTGGGAGTAACGTTGGACTCGACAACGCAATGTGCGGGGCACCATATCTCCATCGTTTTCAGCGTCCAGGCCTTGACGTCCCAATCCCGCTGCGGCTCGTTGCGAACATCGTCGTCGATGAAAATACCAGCAGATGAAATGCGAAGAATTAAACCGTCTGTGACAGGTGCCACACCGTTAATGAGTTGAGAAGCTGGTGTCTTGGAGAATTGGTTGACAAAGCTGTAAACAGCCTTGATGACGATTTTGTCTGGGTCGTTGGTCCGATAAGGTGGGTGTTCCGAAGGTGGCGGCGTTGTCCTTGCTGTTGACTGAGATGGAGCATACGATGACTCTGTGAAGGTCGTCTCGCCCGACCTCCTTCGAGTATGATTCTTAGGCTGGTCGTATGGTCGAAACGAGTAAGTTTCTTCGCTAACGCCGCTCGAAGTCTTGGTTGTGCTAGGGGCTGGGTTCGGTTGCTTGGTAGAGGCAGCACTAGGCTTACTAGACGTAGTACTCGGGCTCGGCCTAGGGGGGCTTGATCTAGCAGGAGATGGAGGCCTAACGGGCGGTTTTCCGTTCGGCCAAGGGTTTGTTTTCTCCCCGACCGACGAGTAGGCGTAGGCACCTCTCCTACTTTCGGCTTCCCTTAATCTAGCAGCTTCAACTTCCCTGATTCTGGCTTCTTCTGCCTCTCTTAACCTAGCAGCTTCCTCCCTCTGTCGAGCCGCCTCCAGTTCCCTCTGTCTCTCAACCTCTCTTTGTCTCTCGGCTTCTCGCTGCCTTTCGGCTTCTCTTTCCCTGGCAGCTTCTTCTTCCTTTCGCTTAGCGGCCTCAGCTTCCCTCAGCTTAGCAGCAGCTTCAGCTTCTCTTTGTACGGCAGCCTCCGCTTCTTTCAGCTTTGCTCTCAAAGTCGCGGCTTCTTCTTCCCTTAGCCGAGCTGCCTCCGCTATAGCCTTCAGCCTAGCTGCTTCGATTGCTTCCTTGATTCGGATTGCTTCCTTTTCCTTAACTTCCCTCTCAAGCTTTTCTCGGAGCGCCCTCTCTTGATTCAATCGTTCATGCAGTATACGTTCCCTAGCTTCCCGTATTCTGGCTTCTCTCTGTTCCTTCTCTCGCCGCTCCTTCTCCTGCTGCTCCTTTTCGCGCTGCTCCCTTTCTCGCTCTTCCTTTTCGCGAGCCTCACGTTCCTGCTTCTCTTTCGCTTCTTGTTGACGTTTGGCTTTCTCTCGAGCATCCTTCTCGCGTAGCTCTTTTAGTCGTCTAGCTAGCTCCTCCTTCTTACGCCTTTCGGCCTCCTTCGCTTTTAACTCCTCTTCCCTAGCTTTTCGTTCTTCCTCTTTTCGCCGCGTCTCCTCTCTAGCTTTTTCCCATGCGCCTTTAGGTGGGTCTCTAGGGGCCTCTTTAGGAGTTTCCTTGGGGGTCTCCGTAGGAAGCTCCTTGGGAGGCTCCTTAGGAAGCTCCTTGGGGGGCTCTTTGGGAAGTTCCTTGGGGGGCTCTTTGGGTGATTCTTTAGGTGGCTCTATGGGAATTTCTGGAGGGGGCTCCTTGGGCTCTTTGGATGGCTTCTTGGGAGATTCCTTGAAAGATTCCTTATGTTCCTTGTGAACCTCCTTGTGAACCTCCTTAGGCAGTTCCCTAGGGGCTTCTCGAGGAACCTCTTTAGGAGCTTCCTTGGGTTTTGATCTGGGTTTTGGCTTGGGAGGCTCCTGCGGGGGTTCCTTCGCAGGTTCCGGAGACGGCTCCCGGGGCGGTTCGCGGCGGGGTTCCCGAGGTGGCTCAGGTCGCTGCTCTGGTTTTGGTTGTCGTTTCGGCTCACGTCTTGGTTCTCGCTTCGGCTCTCGCTTCGGTTCCCGCGGCGGTTCCCGTGGTTCTTGGGGTGGTTCTCGCGATGGTTCCTGCGGCGGTCGACGTCGAGGCTCTGGTGGTGGTTCTGGTGGCGCGCCCTTAGGCTCGTTGGCTTGCGCATGCTGTTGCCACGATTGCTTGGGCCGCTCCGCGCCAGGAGTTCCAGGTGCGGGCCCGTGCCGAGGAGGCGGCGGCGGCGAGGCGTGAGGCGGAGGAGGCGGAGGCGCATCATCATTAGGGGGTGGTCCAGCGTTGGGATTTGGGCCACTGGAATAGCCTCCAGCTCCGGGACCGTACCCCCAAGGATTCCCATTGCCTCCTGCCGGTGCCGGGCCGCCACCTTGTTGCGTTCTCCCCAGAGACCATGCCCCGATTCCGACTGCGATCACCAATAACACCATGCCCATATTCCCCATTCCTTGGAAGCTGCTCCACCACACTTGAAAAACAGGTGCCATGGTCTGACCGAGGACGACTAGAACCAGAGCGCTAGCAAATCCCGCTGCGAAGCTGTTCAGGTTTGGCTTCAGAGAAGGGAGATAGAGGAAACCGGATCCCGAGGAGTGCGGCGGTATAATGAATATGTCATATTTGCCCGGGGGTAAATTGGGATTCGCCGGCCGGGGAATATTGCCATGCGGCGGCGGAGGCGGAGGTTGATCCATCGCGACGGTCTAGCCGCCAAGCGGTGAACCTATCGGAATGGCGACCAAAAGGAAGAGGGTAGACGTTGAATGCAATTGAGAAAACGGAGGACTCGCGATTATAAAGAATACGGTGGTGAAAAGTGAGGGTATCTCGGAAAGGCCATGAAGGATCGTAACGTCGTAAAAGGTGCTGTCGCTAATACAGATTAGATTATTGTTATTGTCATCGTATTGATAGGGATTGGGGGGGTAGACGACGAAGGGCAGGTATCGAAAGTATGGGATGGAAAAAGAAGAAAAAAAAAGATTTCTGCCAAGTTCCAAGAGTCATCTAAGACGAACAGGGGACATATCATAACGGAAATAACGTACCGTAGACAGAAGGGAAAAGAAGGTAAAGGTCAGATAGCGCAACGCCCAAGTTCCATGCAGATAGATGAAGCAGCAAACAACAACGATGGAAAACAGGTATTCGATGGATCGCAAATCAATCACTTGAATGTAAAGATAAAATGCTATCCAAGGTATTTTACTATGTAGGTATGTAATGTAGGCTGTCATCAAAAAGAGGAGTCGGACAAAGTGGCGGTCATGAAATTTCATGAAGCTCTTTGTGCAAGTCCTTTTCTTTCGAGCTTGGCACTTCCCCCTGCCAATGTTTACTTGTGAATTGTTGATGCAGAGCTGCTAATCGAACCCGGGTTGACAGGTCACAACTTTGTGAAATGGTTGCATTACGCTAAAGGTACTTTAGCCAATGAGACTCGGAGGCTCACAGAGAAATGTCTGAGCGTGGCGTAATTGTTTCTTTTATCGGCATAGCACAAGTTTATAATAGGTATAGTTAACTCTATGTTTTCTAATTAAGCGTCCCCCCCGCAAATGCAAAATGCACAACTCGACATCTCTCTCATCCCTACCCATCCCTTGTACCACCGTAGTTGAAAGCAGTAAAATATTCCATTCTCTGTCGCAATTCACTTCTCATGTGCGACTTGTCCTTTTTTCTCTTATTTTATAGTCTTTTTCTATAATTCAAAGTCCAAGATGAGCATAGACAATTTATAACAAACTAGGTACCTAAGGTACTTGAATAATGGCAAGTCATTTGCTACCTCGGCTGTGCTGCTCCGCAACGGTCAACGGCCAAAATGAATCGACGTTAAAATGGCGCTCCGAAACATCACTTCCAGACGCTGTCAATTGGCTTGCGTTGCACGATAACGGTCAACAAACGCGCCAGGTCAAATTTCAAGAGAGTCCCCACTCCAACCATCAATACAATACTATAACGAATCACGGGTGGACAGGCGGATTGGCGGATTGGACATCTCGCTTGCAAATGTACCCCTAAACCGACTATCACCGGGGAGCTCCCCCGCTTCCGTGTTTGCGGTTGTCTGTCACATTCGATGAATAGCATTGTTCATCACTCTCACCGAGTTAAATGCTATTACCACATTACAATCTTCTACTAAGAGCTAGGATGTCAATTGCTGCCAGTCCTTAGTATAGGTATAGTAAATATCTAGCCTACCATTTACCAATACCTTAGGTAGGTAAGTAACCCAGGAACTTCCAATAAGGTAGCTTTAGTGTAACATTTTTCTATATTATACCAAGTTAGTAGGTACCTTAGGTACCTTAACTAGATAATCCTTTGGCTGCTTATGGCTACGAGCTGGTTGCTAGGCAACACCTTGGTAATTGGCAACTTGCGCTGTTGTCGGTGCGGGGTCGCCAAGCTGGTGAGTTGTCTCTCAGCGCATCATATCTACTATGTATCATCTCATTTATTCAGAACCAGTTGTTTTCCCTCTGAGGAGTTGTCTTAAGGCTGTTCGCGTGATGTTATGTGATTGCAATTAGAGTCTTACTACATAACTGAAAAGTTCAAGTCTTCCACTAGACTCATGAATTGCAACTGGTGTCTTCCGTCACGTTTCATCCTCGGGATCTTGCATTATGGGTGGACGCCACAAACCCCAAGTTGCACCCTGCATAAAGGGACGGTCCGCAATAGTCTTACCAGGCCAATCCGAGATCAAGCATGTGAAAGTCTAACAGGTATCTATTTAAGCTACATGAAGAAATCTGAGCTTCGGTAGTAAGCAAACCAAGTTAGGGGATTTTTACCATCTTAACGAAATATTAAGCTTTGAAAGGTGACTTGAACATTTACCTACCATACAAGCACCGTCCGCCAGTAAATGATTATACATTAACCAATAGTAAAAATCAAGTTCAGTTACAACCCCGAGCCAAAAATGGCCAAGATACAAAATACCATAGTTATTAGTAAGACTATTCTTTTGTTAGTCTTGTCATGATATAGTAACGCCCCTACCATCTTTGGCTATCTAGGTACCTCAGGTGTTTGACATACCTACTCAGTGTTAATACCTGCTCCTCATTTTAATAAATTCCGGTGACGCTATGTGTTCCTTTTTGGACGAATTGGGTCAAAGCCTCCATATGAAACTGTGATCTTCGGGAGCTACCTCGTGTCGAAGTAGTTGAGTGTTTCCTAATGTCAACAGAACTATTAGATCCTAAATTTATTTCCAACACTTATAGTTCCGTCTTATCAACAGTTTATAAAGCTTAGTCGAAATCCAGCGTATACTCTTGCACGGTTAGCCCAAATGTTTTCATTCAATTAGACCTAACTCCAACAAAACAATAACTGAGGGTATAGTTAAATAAGCGTGTTAGCTCAGCATTAATCCCATATAAACCTCACGAAGCTTGCTACGACTACTAACATTATGTCAGGTATATTTACAATTTCCCACCGAGACGACTAAGTATTATAGCCAGGTCAGTACTTCATTTTAGAGATACCTCTCGGGATCCGGAGTACGAATATGACTACACATTCCAGTTATCCGACGATAATTAAATCAAAATTAATTTCATGAATCCATTGGAGGATAGGGATAGGTCCAAGGGTGTTACAGGTCAGACTCTCAAAGCTACGTACGATTTGTCACTAGTCTCATCGGGTATACTATCAGGAGGCATTAGAGCTATCGGGTGCCTTCAGCCCTTGGGGCAACCGCGAGATTCTACATAAGGAGGATATTCTTCCTTTATCATTAGAAGTAACATAGGTTAAAAGAGTTACTGACACACCTATATATACTAGAAGTCAGGCCTTGCCTCTCATTCCGTGCAGACTTGTATTCTCCGAGGCACAATCACGCAATTGGCTATGTTCAACATTAGAAATACTTTCCATATTACTTGCAACCTTGATTTTAATAAAGTTCAGGCTATTTAATACCTAAGGAAGCGACATTCGTCAACCATTTGAATCTCGAATGCTCCTTGTCAGCTAAACATATTGATAACTGTGAATTGCTGTTTGGTATACGCTATCCGGTCTGTAAGATCTTTCGCAGTTATTACATCAAAAATATATCTTGTTTGCGTTACAGCAGTCAACTACTAAGGCAATACTTAGAAGCTCAATTTGTATTAGGATTCTAGATAAGAATAAGAATCTAGAGCACAGGATGCTTTCAGTAAGTATAGCAGTAGGGTCCTATAGCTAATTTAGAGTTCTTTGCGGAATAATGAAATTGCCTCCTTGCTTCTGGCTCTACCTCATGGCAATTCATGTTGGAGGACACCAAAGGGCAAGGGCTTAAGACGAGCCTATAATCGAGGTTGATATCTATTTTGCTGGATTATAAAGGGAAAGCGTCCATATAACTTTCAAGGCCTATCGGCTTATCGTTTAGAATATACGTGGTGTCTAGCTTTGGGGCAACTTCATCGCACCTACAACAGTTATAGACCTTATCAGCTTATGACTTAAGGGTTTACCATTGCTAACACATTATAATAGAACATACCGGACCTGCGATAGGTAATACGTAGTATTAACCGTGACTAACTCGTGGTCTAGACTTTTCTTCCGAAGCTAACACTACCTAGTCCAGTTACTGATAGCCGGCTTTGAATAGGTTATGCTTAAACTTCTTTGACCGTTTAAGCTAGTTAGTACGCTACGAAAGTTTTAGGGTTACCCATTAATCTACTAAGAAAGGGTCTTGTAGAAATGACACAGACTGGCCTCCCACAATCGGAGCAGAGTAGACAGGCGTAGTGTATAGCGTATTAGCAGCCATGACTATGCAAATACCTGGATGACTATTCTGCGTGCTTACTTGATTACTTTGTAGAATATTCTACACTTACGAAGCTTAACTTGTTTTAAATCATTTTGGTTGAAGGTTTCTTTATATATTAGAGTAAATATTTAAAATCTTTTAGTTCATTCTCACCCCCCTAAATCCCGTTAACGCGTGGAATGGGATTTTGGATGTTGTTAATACTTGCCTAAAATGACAGTTAACCTATAAGACTTTCAACTCTTAACTTGACTCTTATTATCTATAAGCCTTAAGACTAAGCCTGAAATTTACCTATCATTAAAAGATATATGCGTACTAGGCTATATTTTTAAACTACCTCCTTCTCGACACGGGGCTACACAAAATAGGGTAGGAAAGCTCAATAACCGCAAGAGAAACTCGACGAAGGCATTTTTGGCTTGTTATACAATATGAATCATCACTGGCCGAATTCGCTCGATAATCATATAAGCTTTTCCCTAGTTCGGAACCTCGGAGTGTTCGGCATATGTTCCCTGATGATTTGGACATTTAGTTTGCTCATATTTTAGCAATTGTCAAAATTCTAACCTAGTTAGATCCTGCGGGAACCGGCGCTAGGAATTGAATGCAATTTCGAATATCCAGTTCCAGTTTCAAACCCGACGCTAATAAGTCTCCGCAAACATGTCGTATTAATCAGCTTATTAGGCCTCTGTAATCGTACGTTAGCGGTCGAATGCGTGCGCGTTCTTCGAATTATCCAAATGGCTGGATGACTGGTGTGCCTTGAACAGTAGGCTGCTCTGAACAACAGGTGGGACTAGGTTACTGAAATAGTACAAATAACCTCGTACGCAATCATCCCTTTCCTAACAGAAATCCTGTGGGTATCTCAATAAAGCACATATCAAGAGTGGAGCCGCTGATAAAGGCCTTCTACATACATTTCCTGATTATTTGTTGACGCACATTTATTCGGGTCGATCTGGGTGACAGGGCTGAAAACTTGCAAATGTCAACTTAAGGTTCACGTTTTCGTTTGCATCATGCAGACAGACGGGTGTTTGTCGACGTACAGTACACGCCACCCGTCAACGCTAGGAATGAACCGCGTCTTTCGACCAATTGGGATAGCCGATCGAGCTCGGAACCATGCTCTTGGGACGATAAGGTGAGGGGAATGATACAATGAGAATACATCAGAGCATCAGAGCGGAGTCGACTAGAGAGTTAGACCTGTTGGGCGACGGAAGAGGCAAACCGAACTACGAGCAGAGGTTGGGGTTGACAGGATCCATGGGTATCACTGGCGATGCTTTTACGCCAGGCTAGGGATATTACCTGGCCGTCACGGTTACGTAGGTGCGTAGATGAAATTGTCGTTGGCCGTAGAGCCGTTTGTATTTGGCTGTGATCAAATAAGTTATAGATAGGTGCTGAAATACCAAGTTATCACAATCTCTGATAACTCCAAACTTTTTCTATTTTATCAATAGGTACCTATCTAAAATGATATCTGTGATGATAGACAGATCTATGATCTACATGAAGAGATGTGCCTACGCCTTATGTATAATATGATCGACGGCGTCGTTGATGCTATAAAATGGTATCGTGACGTTTACTTCAGTAAGATCTGACTCCTAAGCTTATTAAAGTGGATTATATAAATCTATTGGCCATTAGTAATTGACAAATCAGATGTCATAACGGGTAGTGAGGTTTAAAATCATGATGCGATATATACGCTTTGTTGCTTCCACTACAGCTACCTACTACAGTTACTTCCGTACCTAAGGTAAGGGGCCACGATGTCGCTTTTTAGATCCACGATCGCGTGCTTATGTATTTGTAGGTGTAATTCCAGATCAGACCCAATAATTTTCGGCCGTGGCTTCATATGCGAACTGTACATAGTATCCATGAGGAAAAGTCTTAGGTTTGATTGGATGACAGGTACGTCTGTACAACCATCTTATCTGCACGTAAATGAATTTATATGGTTTACAGGTGTTATACCTGCTATAGGTAATAGGGCCGAGTGGGCTCGCAGGTTATCCGACATCCCTTAAAGACCTACCTCTCGGCCATGTACCTACATTAGGTATCTAGGTACGTACCTAGATAAACTTAACTGCTCAGCTGCTTCACCTGGTTAGGGTGTCGATCGCGTGAACAAGAATGGTGAGGAAAACATGCAGAGAACAATTGCCTAATTTACCTGATCAAGAAAGTGTTCCGCTATACAACAGTATTATTGGATATGTCTAGCAGCATGCTTATATTAATTACTTTATGTATTTGACGTTTGCGATAGAAATTTGTTTGTAAGTTGTGCGGATGAGTTCCGGCTGGTTGGTACTTGTAATGAGCGGGATGCCTCAACTGCTTTCTCCTCGGTGGACTTCCATCGTCTGGGGAATTAATTTATTTCCGTTATCGGTACCATGTTACACTTACCGTGTTAGATGCATAGGTAGGTACTGCGCTAGGAACCGTGGTTGGACAGCGCTGGAGCTGAACAATTGGCATTCGCTACACTGTACCTCCCTGGGTATACTATCTATAACAAAGCATTTCATCATATCATATGACTATTCGCTTACGAACTCGATCGGAAATCGCTGAATCGAAATCTCGCGCTCAGGTAAAATAACCACGCGACCTTACCCGTAAAAATTACTCTAGGGGGAAGGATGATATAAAAGTCCCACAAATCTTAAAGTTGGAACCCGGAGACGGCTACTGAAAATGTCATAGCTTACATATGAGGTAGATCTTAAAATTCGGTGCTAGCCGCTAGTTATAAGGGTAGCTTGCGATAAGTACATAATAGCTTGGTACTGATACCAGCTTATCAGTTCTTTTTGTATGCCGATTCATGGAGTGTGGCAAAAGGAATGCCGCGACACCGATTGGAGATTGGAGATTTGGAAAAGATTTGGAATTTTGCCGAAAACAAGATCACGCCTATGCAAGCCTCATCGGCTGGGCAAAAGCTTGATGAATCAACGAAAAGAACCCGTTCAGCTTGGCTTGAAAGCTTGATCGAAGCTGATGGCCCTTTGCCGTCTTTGGCGAAAAATACACAGTAGCGTATCATGGCATCGAAAGCTTCGGTTCAGCTTCCATGCAGTGTCCCCCACGTATAGTCACATCGTCACATCCATGCATGTACCTAGTCTCATCCCTCCTCCCTCCTCCCTGATCCCTGCCAAGCCCGCCAATTGAAGCTTTGGACCCTTTGCCAACCCGCGCAACTCACGCATAACATACATAGTATCAGGTAATTATCTTGCTAATATACGCCAGGTGATTGGGCATTAGTTATTACCTACACACAGTAGGACCGCGATACAACGTAACAGTCCCTAGCAAAGTCCCAAGGGCTGGTTGCAGACAATCACCTTCCCCTTCCGGCAGAGAGATTCCCAGAATTACGAGCATGTTCCCCCAGCCGTGCTCGACGGATGTAACTCGGTGATATACGCTAGCTCGCTAGACCCAATCTGATCTCTTTCACGACTCGGCCGGCCTCGAGAAGCTTTTTTTGAGACTGCCCTTGTGAAAGACGAAAGATACCGGGACAGGGGTAACCCAAACAAACCCCATCGCTAGACCCGCATGGGTGGCACGAAGATAACGACTCTGTCCGCTCTTACTGGCTGCCGCTCCATGCTCGAGACCAAGAGAGGTAGAGATACGGAAAGTCCGACGATATGGTCTGGTCCCGTCGCTAGTGAAAATAGCTCCAAGAACCTATAAGATCCTCTCGTCTTTCGCCCCTCGAGCCTCGCCGCACGCCGAGAACCATCTATAAGCATGGTTGTTGCTTGATACGAGGCTCACCTAGAGACCCGATTCAGTAGGTTAGATACCTACTCGGTAGTATTTATCCGTGTCAAACCCCGTACATATCTAGCACGCATCTAGTACGCACGTACATAGCTCCCGATATTGCGGGCCACCCTGGGCTTTTTTAGCATAAATCCCACCGTCCCCTTCAATTCTTGCTTTCTTTGTTTTCTAGTATCGCAACCATCTGCGCAACTGCGAACCGTCTAGAGACAGGGATTAGCGATGGGTATGTTAAACACTAAGAGACATGACGATGATGACGACGACGATGACGACGTGGTTTGGCTATTTGAACGCCTGCTGACATGCCCTAGGTAACGCAGCAGACGCCGTCGAGCGTGCCTCGGGCACTAGCTCGCCTATCGACGAGGAGAAGATGTCCAAGACGCCTCCGGGTGATTCCCACAACCCGTACCTCGACCCCTCTATAATGGAGGCGGATTACGAGGGTAAACCGACAGAGGAGGAATTGAAGACTCTGCGCCGAGTTCCCGGCAGCTTACCCGTTGTCGCCTATCTAATCTGCATAGTAGAGTTCTGCGAGAGAGCTTCCTACTATGGTGTTCAGCCCCTGATTAGCAACTACGTTAATCGGCCTCTACCGGAAGGTGGAAACGGATACGGAGCTCCTCCGGAGGGGACCCAGCAGACGGCCGGCGCTCTAGGACTCGGAACCGTCACAGCGAATGCCATTACTCAGTCATTTAGCATGTTAGCGTACGCGCTGCCTATGCTTTTCGGCTGGCTCGCCGACGCGAAGACTGGACGTTTTACTCTTATCTGCTGGGGTGTCGTCGTATTCGGTGTTGCTCACGTTTTGATGGTTGCCGCAGGTGCCAAAGACCTTTTAGCAGCCGGCACCGCCAAGGTTCCCTACTTCCTTTCCGTGTATATTCTATCGATTGGTGCTGGTAAGTCTCTAGCATGGCGCATTTGTATGGAATGGTTAAGACTAACAGGTTCTTCTAAGCTATGTTCAAGCCCAACGTCTCTCCCCTTTTACTGGACCAAATGACCACGACCGTCCCTAAGGTCATGACGCTAGCCTCCGGCGAGCGTGTGATCCAAGATCCCGAGTCTACTACCGAACGAGTCATGCTTTGGTTTTATCTTCTGATTAACATTGGTGGTTTCATGGGAGTTGCTACATCATATTCAGAGAAGTACGTGGGATGGTGGCTTGCATTCCTCATC
Organism: Daldinia vernicosa; assembly: GCF_022497035.1. Lineage (NCBI taxonomy): Eukaryota > Fungi > Ascomycota > Sordariomycetes > Xylariales > Hypoxylaceae > Daldinia > Daldinia vernicosa. The sequence goes on along the minus strand of NW_025953964.1, from coordinate 42,683 downwards.
CCTCTTCTGCTCTACCTTCCCCTCCCAATCCTTCTCTGGTTCCTCTACAAACGATTGATCCTTCATCCTCCGGGTGGAAGTGATCTTGGCAACGTTTTCCGAGTCCTTGGCATTTGCCTCCGTCGTGGCGGTCTTAGGAAAATTGGTCGCTCCGGTTTCTGGGACCTGGCTAAGCCGTCGCACCTCGAAGCTGCAGGCCTCAACTACAGGACCGACTGGAACGATGAATTTGTTGACGATGTGCGACGAACATTCCAGGCTACCGGTATCTTTTGCTTTTTCCCGATCCAGTATATCAACGATAACGGTCTCGGCGCCGCTGCTAGCTTCCTATCAACTATGCTGACGACGAACGGTGTTCCCAACGACGTTATTAACAACTTTAACTCGCTCAGTATCATTGCTATGGCGCCGGTTTTGAACTACGGCCTCTATCCTCTTCTACGGAAGCTAAACATTCATTATGGCCCCGTTGCCCGTATTACCACCGGTCTCGCTATGTCGTCTCTGGGTGGTGCTGGTTATGCTATCTTGAACTACTACGCTTACCAGCAATCTCCCTGTGGCGAGTACGGTTCAAGCGACTGCACCAAGGGTACTGGTGTGGCCCCTATCAGCATCTGGTGGATGGCTATCCCATTTGCCGTTGGTGGTATTTCGGAGCTGTTCGTTAACGTGCCCGCCTACGGTATCGCATATTCGCGTGCTCCTGTTAACATGCGTGGTTTGGTATCCGCTCTGAATTTGTTTAACACGGCCGTGGCCTATGCTATCGGCTTGGCTTGCTCCTCCGTCATCACTGACCCGTACTTGACGTGGGATTTTGGCGGCCCGGCCATCGCCGGTGGTGTTCTTACCATCGTCTTCTATTTCACTTTCCGACACATCGACAAGGAAGAGTATGTTCTCAGCCAGAACAAGGACTACCACCTTAAGCTCGAGGGTACCGTTAGCGTTGTCGGCGAGAACGAGCTGAACAAATCCATTAACCGCCCCGCACCCATTGCCGAAAACGAGGAGCTGATGATCTCGCAAAAGCAATAAGCTTCTCTGTTTTGCTTGGGTGTTTCTCTCTTAACGTGCATGTTGTATGTGTATTACGAGTTAATGGTGTTGATATCTGGACGGCGGGTGCCGTTAAAAAAGGGAAGCAAAATGGCTGCCTGCTATATCTTTGGCGTCCGTAACAACTTCTGGCTTTGCTCTTAGATGGGAGTACAGTTACAGGCGGCTATGATATTGAATATAATATACTGTTGATACCACATTTCCGTCGAGCATTTTCTACTACTGGTGAATATTCCTGCATAACTAAAGGCCTAACTAAGAATACACCTGAAGACGATATGTTGAAGTATATCCTTGACCTTGATCTGGTGCGGTTACGTTACAGCTTTGTTGCGACATACATATGATCCGATAAATTTTGTTATTCAACTCTTCGCCGTCTCCTGGTCGAGCAAACCCCAATTATGGAACACTTCGGGCAGATTTCGTACGATTCTTCGAATATAATTCTTAATACATAATTCGTGATGATGAATGTTATGACATAGGGCATGTGTCATCATTTTGAATAAATGAGATGCTAACATGCTCAAATTCCTATATGCAGAGCACTCATAACCGTTCACACAGTTCAGTATTGGATCAACGTGGGCCCTACTCAAATCAACTTGGACGGCGCGCACTTAGGTGCACTCCACGAAGTTATTACCGCTTGCTCCGGTATGCGTGATAGCGCCTTGGTAGTCGCCAGCCTCATTGAAAACGACACGGTCCGCACCGGGGCTGCCTCCATCATAAGGGTCGAAGCTGCTTAGGATAGGAAATTCATAGTAAGGGGCCTGCCCGGGGAAGTCAAAACCCTCGCGGTTATTGTATTGGTGAGGATAGTCGTTCGAACCTGTTATATGGGAATAGGTTGTCAGGTATACAAGATAGATATAATAATCAGTAAATCAGCATCTAACGTACCGACAGTCTGACCGGACTGGTGTAAAGAATAACCCTGCTTTACGGCTTCATCAATATCTTCCTGCCAGTAGCAAACCTTGCCGCACGTAGCTACGCAAGTCTGATCTTGTCTCGTAGCAACTTTCTCTACTGCGAGGGCTGATACGTTTACGATGGCCAGGAAAATGGCAGGGAGGATCTAATAGAGAACGCACATAAGTGATCCTGCCCAATACGATGCATGGGGGATTCGGGAGGTAACTCATTGCCGTGGACATACCTTAGAGCCAAACATGGCGGGCGGCAATGGCGTACAGCTTGATCGGTCGAGAGATGGAGATGATTACAGCTTTGACCTTCAAAACCAAGAGCAAGTGCTGGTGACATGTCGATGGTAGCATCTTGCTTACTACTTATAACGGAGACCAAGCGATATACATAAATTCAGGTCGGCGTACGAATATCCAATCCAAGACCTTTGACGAGAGAAACGGGTCAAACCATTGGACAAGAAAGCCCATCTGAGATCTTCATGCAAGAATTCGGTATTACTGGCCCTGCGCGACATCGAACAAGACCGTTCAGCATGGATGAGAAACGGGTTGCGTAACGCAGATCCGAACGCATCGTGACAAGGGGTGTATACCTGCCTTCCCCTTTCGGATCTCGTATGTACATCTGATAGGACCGTAGATATATGCCATATCTACTTCATACTACCATTAGCAGGACCGAGGGAGCTTATTTCCTCAGCTGGTTCTCTTAGGTACGAAAGCCGCCGTCCGGGATGAGAGACACGGTATATGAAAGGGGAAACCGGGACTGCGGGTGGTCGCTTTGGTGCGGCACGACAACGGATTTAGCAGTGTGATTGGGCGGATAGCTCAGCTCACTAGGCGGCAGATCGACAATGCTGCACGGGCAGACGGGCATCACCTGCCTATCACCGCAAGATCTACTGCCCTGATTTTGTTAGTGAGCCGCTGCAATCGTATCACCACGAACTAACACATAGTGCAACTTGGCCTGGGATCTGTGTACATACCTAGGGTAGGTTAGCTACATACATACCGGACACTACTGGGAATAGCAGGCTTCGATCTCGGGATTACGAGGGTTGCAATCGCTACGTTTCGCATCTGCGGGCACTAGCATCGAATATCTGGGCGCGGACCACTTCGTTAAAGCAAGAACCATGTTATCGATATGACTTATTCTTGGAGTTAAATAAGTAAAAACGCGATCCGGCTCTTTTCCCCCTTCTTTTTATGGTTTCCTCTCCGGAGACACGTGGTAGATGTTAAAAAACTTCGTGATTAAAGTTATATCAGCCGATTTTCGAGAATTCAAGTTTTTTATTACCCTTAACTTTTAAAAATTTTATGTTACTTAAATAATTAAATTATCGAATTAAATTATTTATATTAAGTCGGTTACTTTTAAATTAAAAAAAAAGCCGCGTATTAAATATAATAATTATTTTAAAGTCGTATAAATTAAAAACTTTATATTATATTTTAACTTTTATTATTATAAAATTTAAATAATTAAAGTAAACATTTTTTTTTTTTAATAATTAATGTTAAATTTAAAGTAAATAATTAATTTATAAATTAAAACACCGTTATTAAAATTATTTATATAAAAGTTATTTTAAATTTTTAAATTTTTAAAATAAATATTTTAATTTTAAATTAATAATATTTAATTAAATAAAATTTAATTAATTTATAATTTATTATATTTTAATTATAATATAATTTTTTATTATTAATTTAATTAATAAAATATTATTTTTAAAATTAACGTTAAAATTATTAATTATAATTAAATCATTTAATTTTTAAACTTTTAATTATTTTTTTACTTTTATAATAATTTTAATATTTATAAACGTTATATTTAAGTTTAATAATATTTTACGTCGTTTTTATAACTTCGTATTTATTAATATTTTTTATAAATATTTAACGTAAACTTTTATTATTATTAATTTTATAATAACATTATTAAATGTTTTATTAATATTTTTAAATAAAAACTTTACCGTAAATTAATTAAACATTAAATTAATTTAAAATAACTTTTTTATTAAAATATTAATATTTTATAAACTTAAAAACGTTTTTAAAAACGTTAAAACTATTTTTTCGAAAAAATTAAACTTTTTAAAATTAATAATTAAACTTTAAATCGTTAAAATAATATTAAAAACCTTTTAAAATATAAATTAATAATTTAAAAATTTATTATAATTTTAAAAATAAATATTTATAACTTTTTAATTAATTAATATATTATTTTTAATTAATTGTTTATTTTATATTATTTAATAAATTATAATAAATTCTTTTTTATTAAAAAAAAAGTTATAATATAATTAATAAATTTTTATAAATTTATAATAATAATTTTATTTTATAAACGAAAATATATTTACGTTAATAATTTATAAAACGTATAATAAATGTAATAAAATAAATATAATATAAATTTTATTTATAAAATATTTTTAAAAAAATTTTAATATAATATAATTATTATAATTATTAAAAATTAATAATTATTATTATTATTTATTAAACGGTTTTATTTTTTTTAAAAAAATTATATAAAATTATCGAAAAACGATATTATTATTAATTTAATTATTAAAAAACGTAATAAATTATTAACTTTTAAATTTAATATTTTTTTTATTAAAAAATTATTATTATTATATGTTTTTATTTATATATATAATAAAAAAATTTAAAAATTAACCGTTTTTATTAATATATTTAATTATAAACATTTAAATTTTATTATTATAATTTTTATTAAATAAATAAAGTTTATATAATGTGTAACATTATATAAAATTACGTATAATTATACGATAAGTTAAAATATAAAATATATAATATTATAATTAATTAACTTTTTATTATAAAAAAAATATAACGTACGATTATATACGTTATATATAATTTTTATATATATGTAAATATTAAAGTTTAAAAACTTTAATGAATAATTATTAATTAAATTAATTATAAAAGTTATAAATAATTTTATACGATGTAATTATTAAGTTAAAATATATTATTTTAATATTAATAAATTTTTCTTTTTTAACGGTTATTATTATAATTTTTATTAATTTTCGAAATAACTTTTAAAATAATTTTTAAAATAATTTTATAATTTAATATATAATTTTACATTAATAATCTTTTTTTATATATATAAATAAACAATTAATAATATAAGTAATAAAAAGCTTTATATTTTTTTATTTTTTATTTAATGTAATTAATAAGTTTATATATTAATGTTATATAAATTATATACGGTTTTATAAACTTTATACGACTTTATAAACTTTATTTAACTTTACGATTATTATATAAAAAATAATTACATATAAGCCTTTTTTTTTAACGATTAAATAATTAATTCGTATAATTAATAAAGTTGTTTAATATTTTATCTTTTATTACTTAAAAGTACTTTATTAAAAATAATTATAACGGTTAACTTTTAAATTATTAATTTTTTATTAACTTCTTTTTTAACGATTACCTTTTTATATTTTTATACGATTAAAAAGTCGATATAAACGTTTTTATTATTAAACGCCGTTAATTTTTTAACGTTATAACGGTTTAAATTTTCGTAATAAACTTTATAATAATATAAATAATTAACGAAAATAATACGTAAATATAATAAAACCTTTATTTAATATATAACCGTTTATCATTTAAATAATTTTTAAAAATAATAATAAAAAAACCTTTTTATATAACTTTAATTAATAAAAAAAAAAAACCATATATTAATAAATAAATTAATATTTCTTTTATTAATTATTTTAATTTCGTTAAAGTTAAAGTTAAAGCCTTTTAAATCCTTATATTCGTTAACGATATAATTTTTAAATACGTTTTTTTAAATTTTAATTATATTAATTATTATATAAACAGGTAAAATATAAGTAAAAGTATAAACGAATAAAGTGTTATAAGTAATGTTATAATAATTAACGAGGTTTAATAAAACGGGTTTATTATTAATATAAAGTAATTACCGATAAAATTTAATAAAAAAAAAAAAGTCGGTTATTATCGTATATAATTATTTAAATATAATAAATTAATTAAAAAAATTATTTTTATAATTTATTAACGTTATAAATTCACCGGTTAAACTTTAAATAATAATAATTATAATAATAAATCTTTTATATATAATAAACGTAAGTGTTATAAACTTATAAATTAAACTTTAAATACTTTTAAAATTTTATAAGTTTATAAGTTTAAATTTTAAGTGTTTTATATTAATATAATAACTTTTTAATTAATTATAAAAGGTTATAAACTCGTTAATTTAAACTTTAAATACTTATAAAAGTTTAAAAACGTTTATTTTTTTTTATTTTAAACACTTTAAAAACGGGCGTATTTATTTTTAATAAAATTTTTAATTATTTATATTTACTTTTATTAAATAAACATTAATTAATATTAAATAAATAAAATTTATATAATACGTAATATTATATAAAATTACGTATAATTATATAATAAATTAAAATACAAAATATATAATATTATAATTAATTAACTTTTTATTATAAAAAAAATATAATATATAATTACGTATATTATATATAACCTTTATATATATATAAATATTAAAGCTTAAAAGTTTTAATAAATAATTATTAATTAAATTAATTATAAAAGTTATAAATAACTTTATATAATATAACCGTTAAATTAAAATATATTATTTTAATAATTTTTAATAATAATATATTTTTTATAAACTTTATCGATAATTATCCCGTTATTTTTAACCTTTTTTATTATTTTTATTTTATTAACATTATATATATATTTAAAAAATATATTAATAATATAAAAAATTTTAAATTAATTAAAAAAAATATTAATATTATCGGTTATAACGCCGTTAACACGTTTATAATTAATTAAATAAATTTTAATTATTTTAACATTAAAATAATAAATTATAAATTATATATATTAATATATATTAAAAATAAAAAATTAATAATTATAAATTAATAATTTTTTAATAATATTTTTAAATTAATATAAAAATAACGTATAATTAATACGATTTAACGTAATAATTTATTAAATTAAATCGTTTTTTTAATATTTAAATAATTTTTAATAATTTTTTAAATATTTTTCTTATATTTAACGGTTTAATATTTAATCCGTAAAATAATATTATAAAATAAAATATTTTTTAAACGTTTACCGTAAAAATATATTTTCGAAAATATCGTTTATTATTATAACGTAATATAATTAAATTAAAAAAGTAAACATTTTAAAATCGTTAAAAAATAAAAAATTTAATAATAAATTTTATTTTTTAATTAATTTAAAATTAATATAATTATATAATAATTTATATATAAACTTTATCGTAAACGTATTGCGTTTTTAAAGTAACTTTAATACGAATGGCTTTAATAATAATATTTTAACTTAATTCTTTAACCAACTAGTTTAACCTTCGGATATTGCTGGGATGTAAATTATAACATGTTATTATAAGATGATAAAATTTAGCTAAGCCATCTATTGTCAGCAATTGATTAAGAAAGCCGTATAGCTATGATCGTAGCTTGCGGGAAAGCATGGATTGCTTATTATGACTTAAACCCCTCCACGTGTAATTTCCGGCAACTTCAAAGAGTGATAATCTGCTTAACTAGTAAATGTAAAGGGTAGAATCTATGGAAAATGATTCCATTCTAGCTTCTCAGCCCTACGCGGCGCTACATCTAAACCGATTCACTACAAAGCAAGGAGAATGTTACGCAATAAATACCTTAGGTACCTAGCTTCCCCGCAATCCTATTAAGACAAGCCCCTAGACTAGACGATCCAAGGCGGCGAATGATATGCGATGGTGCTGAAAACGCCCGGGAATTCAGTTCTATCACGTCCTAGAACGGCAATCCGACGCGATGATTCGGTCCGTAGCGATATTTCTTGTCAGCCAGCATGGCTCTAAAGAATCCTCCTGTTCGATACGGTATGATATTTCATAAGTTTAACGTCGGCATTCCAGAGAGTCTATCCTAGCGTAGTCTTCTCATCGATGGGTTCTATCTTAATGGGAGTTTTTCATCGGCAATGAAACTAGCCATTCCTCTAATATTCATCGCTCTTGGTGCCAAGGCAGAAAGCGAAACCTTTGACTATGTGATCGCCGGCGCTGGTACATGCGGACTTGTGCTTGCAAATCGATTATCAGAAGACCCGAATGTCCAAGTCGTGGTTGTCGAGCCGGGCGATGATGTTCGTAACAACCCTAATGTCACAGACGTTGGCGCGTTCCTCCGCGCCTTAAATACCGAGATCGATTGGCAATATACCACGACGCCACAGCCGGGAGCTGATAATAAATCAATCCCTTTCCATGCTGGCAAGGCCATTGGAGGGACTAGTACAATCAATGGTAGGTCTAATACGGCCTCATCTCTTGGTCAAACCCGCTAATATGTAGTCTAGGTATGACTTACATCCGAGGCGACAAGGCTGAGTTTGACGCATGGGAATCTCTCGGGAACGACGACTGGAATTGGGACACATTATATCCATATTTCAAGCAAGTCGAACAGTTCTCTCCCCCCACTACAGTCCAGCAGGCCGCTGGTGCCACTTTCAATGCAGAATATCATGGTGAGGATGGATTGATGAAAACGGGCTTTCCATTCAGACTCCTTAACGGATCCTTCTACGAATTTGCTCAACAGGCTTGGGAAAGTTTGGGTTACCCCCTAAACCTAGACGTTAATGGTGGTGAAACACGCGGGTTTGATGTTTGGCCACAGACATTAGATAGGGACGCAAACATTCGGGAAGACGCCGCTCGAGCGTTCTACTATCCTATTGAGCAGAGACCTAACCTCAAGATTATTAAGGGAACAGTGACGAAATTAACTTGGGCGAATTCGTTAGCAAGTGACAACACGCTCTTGGCAGACGGTGTTGAATACCTGGATACTACCGACCAAACAGTCGCTATAAGCGCAGTGAAAGAAGTCGTACTGTCCGCCGGGTCTTTAAGAAGCCCCCTAATCCTTGAACGCTCAGGGGTTGGGAATCCAAAGTAAGTTGAAGCGTTAGCCAGTCATATACACATATTGACATAGTTAGTATCCTTAAAGAGCACGGCATAGAAACGAAGATCGACCTCCCCGGAGTGGGTGAACATTTGCAGGACCAGCCCAACGTAGCCCTCGAATACACTTCAAATATCAATCTGACAGGAACTGTGCCGTACGCAACATTTGCCACAGCTCAAGACCTATTCGGTAAACAGACTTCCGCAGTAGCAGAGGAGACATATACCAAACTATCCGAATGGGCCCAAAAGGTCTCGGATATTAATAACAGAGCCATTGATGCTCACCAATTAGAAAAAATATTCCGCATACAACACAACCTAATCTTCAAGGACAATGTTACAATTGCCGAAACCCTAACCTCAGCTTCCGGCAATATCCTCCTGTCAGCATTTTGGCCTTTGTTGCCTTTCTCTCGAGGTAGTGTCCACCTCAAATCAATCGAGGCTAGCGATCCCGCAATTGACCCAGAGTACTTCTTGATCGATTTCGATCTCTCAATCCAGACCGAGCTTGGGCGGCTCTCACAAGACCTCTGGTATACAAGCCCGATCAGCGATGTTGTAATTGGTAATTTAGTTCCTGGAGACGAAGCACTGCCTCGCAATGCTACTGATGCTCAATGGGCGACTTTCATTGCAAGAACCGGTAAGACCGTCACAATGGCAGACGAGACACTCCAGTGGTGCCAAACTGACCGCAATTAATAATAGTAACCCCTAATCACCATCCTATCGGGTCAGCTTCGATGATGTCCCGCGAGCTCGGAGGAGTCGTTGATCCTAAGTTCAAGGTATACGGGACATCTAATGTTCGTGTTGTCGACGCGTCCGTGCTACCAATGCAGATTAGCGGCCATTTAACTGCCACACTTTACGCCATATCCGAGAGGGCAGCCGAATTTATTAAAAGTCCATAGTATACGAAGGTCCGGGCCAAAAGTCTTGTACATCTAGTTTTGGCAAACCACGTGTGAGTAAAAAAAGGACCGCACGGTATTACTTAAGCTGTAGTGGCTAATGCCGCTATAAACATAATGGTAAACAGGTACCTAAACTTAACGTACGGGCCACTATTTAAATTTTAGCTTAGCAGGTAGCTAATATATAGTATTAATAGAAAAGGATGACGTTCGAATACGGTGCTAAGGACTTTTACACGTGCAAGAGTTTTGGCCCAAACCTTTGTACTTAAAATACCTATTTAGTTTATGCTTAACTTATTCTAATTCTACTTCATGCTCAAGCAAGACGTATCAGCCACACTTCCAGTAACTCCAAGAACATACCTAGATACTAGAAAACAAAACAGTCAGTCCTGGATCTTGGTGATAGAAAAGTAATAGCAAAGTCATGGTTGCGGTGGATCTATGCATACGTTATTGAGATCGCCGGATTCGTATGCCCCGTGCACACCGACACATTAAGAGCAATGGTTGTGAAATCAACAACATTAGCACAGGAAGAACTACGGTCGCAGTAGGACAGGATTACTTTGACTACCTAAGGCATCTAGATATTCATCTGCGTGCCGTTAGGTCAAGAATACTACCTAAGGTAATCTCGGGTCAAAAAATGTAAGATTGGCCGAGCTAAATATATACCTACATAAGCTCTATGGTATCGCCCCTATACTCCCTGATGCAAGTTGCCGCACTCCTAAATTCAACGTCATTCACCCCCCGGTCTTATGCACATCCCAAAATACCTTACCCAAACACCCGGAATGCGTCGTAAACTCATAAATGCTTAGGTAGTAATAAAATGCGGAAACGATCTTCTTTAAAAAAGGACATACGGCGACTGCTCCTCCCATTATAAACTTGGTACATAGTCCTGTACCAAAATTGAATTTAGTACCGCGGCATCGCTGGCTAAAGGGTTCCGATAGAAAAGATGCCCCCTTTCCACGAATGAATATTGGGTAAGTATCCATATAAGGTAGGTGTATATGTTTTAATACCCGGTGGATGGATTTGCACTTCGATGTGAGCTGATATGCAGCAGCGGTATATATTCGTATGAAACGGTTATCCGATATTCGGTTTTGTAGAAGAAGTCCAAATAGGGCGCCGAGAAGGGCTTGCTCGTTTCTGAGCTGTATAACTTATAGTATGGGGCGAGATTTTGAATCGGATATAAACCCGGAGAAGACGGACCCGAGCCTTCCCGGGTATAATGGTGATTCTATAGTGACCCACAGCAAGAGGTGGCTGGATTGCGCTGCTGGGACGTTCTTCGGAATTCCGTGATTACACGATGCTCGCGAGGATGTGGCGTTTGTACCTCGAGGCGCATCTCACGCATAAACAATTTGGTTCCGGTCGACTCCTTTCCCCATCTTTGGCACAGGCAGCGGTAGTGAGTCCCCTAGACAGCACTGTTCCTCTCTTGCCTCTGCTCTCTCGTCATGAGAATGATTCCGGCGCCGATGAAGAGCACCGCTAGAATGCACACCGCTGGGACTAGAGCGGCGGCATAAGTCCTTTGCAGTTCAGGTGAGACGCCGTTCCACGCTTTTGCCCATTCGGGAAGGGGAATCGACCCGCCTTCCACTAACCAGACGATGACGAAGATGGCAAACAGAGCAATGGCAAACACCGCCTGGAGAAACCCGAGGAGCGAACGTCGAAAGGATGAAGGTTGTTGTCTTAAGTTGGCCATCTTCGTCTTCCCCGACCTTGATGGAGGAAGATTCTTTTGTCACATATTATACTCTCGAAGCGAGAAAGTGGTGGATACAAGCAAGCGAGAGAAACCAAACGACCGAAATCAAACGAAAGAAATCGTAGGTAGGGCTGAGCGGGGGGCTTGGGAGTCTTTGGTAAGATCGAGTACATATACATAAGTTGGCCGGAGCCCGAAGGCTGGCCGAGAAGCTGAGCGGTGGGTAGCTTCGGGATCTTCGGACACTACGTGTTTGTCTTACTACGTAGGGCGGCCTTCTGTAGATGTGATTGGCCGGCTTAACTTATAAGTGGTGTAGGACTCTGTACTATTTCCATATATAGTACAAAGCCGTCGTGGGATTAGACGGATCCGGGCTTAGACGTGCAACCTATTAGAATTAAAACCGGTTTACCCGATATTGCCACCGCTTTAATATTATCGACGCCATAGGCATTCCGGCGGATGTCTTAAAACAACGCGACCAAGATCATCCGAATAGATACACCCTATCTTTTATAAGTCCAACTGCTTTTAAACTATGTATACCTTAATGATTTATATAGAACTATAACATGTACCTAACATGATCTTGATAATAATATTGATTAAAGACGGGAATATAAGCTCGACGATTATTGTATCCGGGCCCGTCCAAATCCAACAACCTAATAGGCAGCCGGCAAAACAAACCTTAACTTCAGCCCCAATTTTCCAATGTTAATATATAATCCTATACCTACGTCATTTCCTTTTTTTCGCGAGCTCTTAACTATAATAACACAACTCAAGGTCTAGGTACTCACCTCGTTGCTCAAGTGATGAGCGAATTAATTGTATTATTATGATACCGGCTTATGTAACCATGTGAAACCTAGGTACGTAACATGGAGGTATTGCATGTAGATCTACATTAATCCGTAGATTAGTGGAGCTGGATCCGTTCGGTTTCCGCTCGGCTGGCGGAGCACACAATCCCGAATCAAATCTCAGCCGTAAGGAAACAAACAGCATCACATGTACTACATTGTATGTAGATATAATTGATCGGCGTTAGGAGAGTCCTTATTATTGTTATTCCTAAAAGAAAAATTCAAAATGGATAGCCCATATTCTAAAGAGTTAAGAGTTGCAATTGCGGCGATCCAATCGGCAGCTAAACTCAGCCAAGCCGTGATCTCAGTTGAAGATAAAGGAGTCATCGAGAAAGATGACCTTAGTCCTGTCACGGTAGCCGACTTCGCCATTCAAGCATTGTTAACCGCTACTATTCACCATGCTTTCCCTCACGATAAATTTGTTGGGGAGGAATCGGCAGCAGATTTGCGGGCCAACCCCGTTTTGTTAGACCGGGTGTGGAGGTTGCTGCGAAGACTCGAGGACGACCAAGCAAAGTCTCTCTGTAAGCTACCAGAGACACCCGATCAAATGTGTGAGATGATCGATTGGTGCGGTTTTGGTGAACCCGGTGGCCCGCAAGCCGGGCGAGTCTGGGTTTTTGATCCGATCGACGGCACAAAAACGTTTGTCCGAGGCGAAGCATATGCGATAAACGTCGCGTTATTACAAGGAAGCAGTCAAGTCCTCAGCGTCGTCGGTTGTCCTACCATTTCTGCCAACGCTGTGGCACCCATTACAAATACCTCCGTAGATCCTACGGGTCGGGGATGCATCGTATTCGCCGTGAAAGGTCATGGCACCTACACTCGCGCGTTGATAGCGTCGTCGCTCGACGAAGCCCAAGTTCGTAGGATCGAGCCGCATACTGAAGCTGAATCATCACAGGCCTTACGGCCGGTATCTTGCTATAACATGTTAGACTCGGGAGTAGACGATGTCCATCAATTAATTATGGACAAGCTGAATATCGAAAACAGAGGCTGCGACTTGCTCGCATGGGTTCTTCGATGGGTAGCTCTTGGTATCGGACTCGCAAATATGACCATCTGGATTTACAAGCAGCGAAGTCGGACGGGGAAAATATGGGATCACGCAGGAGCCAGTACGTATTTAGTCTAACATCAAAGGCTCCCTTTCCACCATTTCTTAACCTATCCCTGGAATCAGTATTCCTCCGCCTGGCCGTTTAAAAGGTCTTATCAATCCCAAGGCATACTCAGTCCCCTAAAATTCACAACCAAATAAGCGATTACTAACTGTAGCTGCCTAAAGTGCTCCTGTTTGAAGAGGTTGGTGGTAAGATTACGGATATTGATGGGAAACCAATTGACCTTGGGGTGGGAAGAAAGATGAGCGCCAATCATGGCTTCGTTGCTGCCCCTAAGGCGCTTCATGCCACGGTCCTCGACACCGTACAAAAGGTTATACGCGAGCAGGGGAAAGGACATTTACTTGGTTAAGCTAATGACGAGCATGAACTGCGACCAGCGTGTTTATATATCTTCGAGGTGCCTAACGATAAAAGTTTCGGTGTCTACAGCTAGGATAGACCTCACACCCCCGAAGGTGTGACACAGCACGGCTTATAAGCGAACCAACGGCGCCTCAGTAGGCGACCCCCGAACACCAATTTTGCACCGAACACGAGCGCACCCGGAGGAGCCAACAAGAGCAGCTAGAACATCATCATGTATGCCTTTTAAGGTTAGATTTGCAGGATATTAAAAGACCAATACAGTATATATATAGACAGATATTTTATATATTAGTTTTTAGATAGCTCTGCATGCCGCATACCCCTAGGGAGGTCTGCGGGGGCTGGTCCTTCCCCCTCGCCCCGGCGTTAAATATACCAACCAACGATAAAAGTTTAACCCGACCTTTCTTAAGGCTATAAATTCGCCTTTCAAAGAGCTACTCGGCCCGTCTACAGAGTATGGTGCTCTCACAGACCCAACACAATGAGAACGGTGCTCTTCTATATCCATATCTGCTCTTATTATTATGATGTTTGGGTGTCTGCTGTTATGTCTTATAATTATACTAATATAAAAGCCAGCATTACTAATGTCGCTCATTCAACCCACCGGCCCGGATATTTCAGTATTCTTCGAAACTATCACCTCGTACTATAGCATTCTACCCTTTCGATTCCAAGAATGAGCCGTAGATAGAGAGATTTCTATGAGACGCCTAAGAAACCCCGAAGCCAAGACAAGTATCTCAGCGAGAAATATAATATATTAGCTAAGGCGTTCATGGTAAACGGCTTACATCAATGAAACTTATCTCTAGCATAATAGATACTAACCATAATAAACGTAAGCTGAGCATGAATTTTTAGACTCTTTCAACCTATGGTGCCATAGCATGGACTGGGTACTTCGATCTAATTAAACGGATAGTATTTAACATTTCTATACTACATGTTCTGGGAATTCTAGGTGGGGATAGGGGGAAAGTTATTTGAATAAACTTGATTTAATCTTAGAGAGGAGATGGGCATGCGTCGAGTATAATGAATACGAGGAACCCAAGGAAATCAAAGATGACTGTTAAGGCTATTTATGACACGCGATACGCGAAGGTCATGGCAAAAGATATCAGTATTTTAAGTACATTGTAAAGCTAACCTAATACATAAGAATCATACAATTTTAAACGTTAGGTATAGTACAGAGTAGATTAGGTCACTAGGTTATCCTATAATCTAACTTGGGGGATTTCTGGAGAGTCTAACTTAGGAGACTCGTAAATTACCGTTAAATACCTAGGTACCCCAAGACTAACTCGGTATTAGCACCTATTAACCATTCTACAGATAACGTAGGAATTCATAGAGGGCTTTAGTCGTAAAGATCGTCATGAGGTTGTTCCTCGTTAGCGACAGCACCACCCCCGTCATTGGGAGCAGGGGGGTCAGGCAGCGGAGGCAAAGGACCCGGCGGGTGCTTAACTGCTGGATCAGGAAAGTCATGCGGAGCATGAAATTCTGGACCGGGGTCAAAAAAGTCGGCGCCGTCGTCGTCTTCGTCGGCAGGCCCGTCTTCACCGTCGGCAGGCCCATCAAAAAGGGGATCGTTTTGAAGAATTACCGGTAGCTCTCCTGGTGGTACTTCTTCCATATGCTCTACCATTAGTGGTAGGTGTTCATCTGCGTCGTACATCATAAGCTGTAGGAAGGCTTTAACGGAGGCGTCCGTCTCTCGGGGTACTCCATTATAAAACGCCTCGTTCCTTGTCTCGACAGCCAGTTCTACTAGGGGGAGCACATGTCGTAAGTTAACCGGCAAGTTCGGGTCGTTGCTCATCCAGAAACCGATCAGATTCTTTAAATCCAAGTCAATCGTCTCATTTGCTTCATATAATAAGGTTGCAGTCGTCCAAATTCCATTATGAAATGATGGCTGCGCCATAGATTGAGTGAGGATTTGACGGGTGTAATCGTTCATAGCTAGGATGAAAAGTACCTTCGGGGGAAGGTCAGCATATCGCCTTCCATTTTTAATAGTATCCAAGGTATTCACTCACTTGTCCCATCCACCACGCATTTTCCTTTGGGCCCCGAGCATCCTCGATAATGTGTGCTTGCGAGAAACCGGCGAGCTTAAGAGGGGCCACGAGGTTATGTTCCGGGAAATCGTTTGGGGCACCAAATATAAAATTACGGTCGGAGATACTCCCATGGACTAAACCTCTTGGACCAACGTCACCCGGTGGAATGGTTTCTAATCTCGGCTCTGGAACTTCTCCCCTGCGTCCGGCGTCGCGGTCCTCCTGCGACGGCCTCCCGTATGCCATTCCTATACATGCCCTCACCACTTTGGGGGTTAGCATTCGAGAATTTACATTCTAAGATTAAAAATAAAAAAATAGGTGACATACTACAGAGGGTTATAGACCAGAGGACTCGGTTCGGGATGATTGTACGATGTCGAAAAGTTCTCTCTAACATCCTATTTAAAGTGCCATTCTCGAGATACTCCGATATCATATAGGGGTAGTCGTTTAGCGCCGTTAAGTTTAATTCCTTAATGACTCTTCTAGTAGTCATTCTGCGATCTTCCCTTCCCCTTCTTAGCCGAGAAGGGATGTGAGGATCCCTAATCACTTCCCTAGCTCCTACGGTTACCCGTCGAAATAGTCGTGTAAGCTCATCAGCCGCATTCTCAGCAGAGCCACCACCTCCTGCGCCTCCTGCGCCTCCAGCACCTCCAGCGGCTCCTGGTAGGGGCGGATATTCAAGTGTGACTATTGGGTGGATGATGTGCTCTGCGGGGTGCATGGACTACTCTGTTGTTAGCATAGCGAACTTGATATTCGAAATATTAATGACCTCGGACCTGGATTGTTTCGATCTCGTTCCTTAGCAAGTCCTCGGACTCGTCACTGAGGGCTCGCTTTATGACTAGTCTACGATACCGAGTCTTAGTTATATGACCCTCCTTGACTCCTAAGCGAACAACTATGTTTCTTATAGTGAAGCTTTCGAGTCCTTCATATTTCCATTTCGACACTACGTTATTAAAATTCAGCTTTAGTTCGTTCAAGTTTCTATGAACTTCGGTAGGCATAAATAAATGATGCCTCTGCCCGGGCGGGAGAGGAGGGACTTGTGCATATTGCGGTTCTGCCATTTTTTAAGCAAATGTTACGGTGTAAGAGTCGAAGGGTTCAATAGGGCAGCTAGATGGTAGCTTAGAGCTTGAGATAAAATACGTAGGACGCTTCTAGATGATCTACGAAACAATAAGAGCTTATGGTAGATATACAAATCTACAGGAAAAAGGATAGAGTTGATAATTTCTCGCTTCTTAAGATAAAGCAGGACGTTTACGGTCAACTCTCACAAAGAATTAATAACCAAGCCACGAGTCTCTGTTAATACCGTTGTCCTACATGTAAAAGAGAACTATCTTATATCTGTTTTCGTCCATGGGAAGCCATTCTGGCATGATGACTCTTAGAGCTATATAAGGTATGTTTCTCGTGCTGCAGTTGATGCATCGCTATTTTACTAACTCATGATAGTGGGCCATATTTAGATGAACAGCAGGATTTCTTTATATAGGTAACTAACTATAACTATATCTTAACGTACTTATATTTTGAAATTAAGTTGAAACGGACGTCCATGAGTCGTGGTGCGTTAAAGTAGGTGGTCGTAAGGAGCTTTTCAGTAGTTTATCAAATTGTGGAATTTATCAAGAATCGTGTGAAGCCTGGGAAGAATTATAGGTGATACATACATGGTGTACATACGTGCATGTATGTATGCATGTACCTACATACATGGGGTACATCTAAGGCACCTACTAAGGTACATACAGGAAGCCGTCTTCTAGCTTTGACCAATTGGAGGGGCGGTATAGTGGACCAACCCACCCGACTTTTCTCCCGGCCAACCAAGCATGAGGAAAGCTCGAATGACACTATCCTACCTACCCCTAGCTTGTAACTTTTTAGCTAGGAAGAACCGCGACAATATTCTTTTTTAATCGCATCTTGTGCTCACATACAGATCACAGATCAAATTATCATATACTCTCGTTCAGAAAGTCATTCATTGATTTTATCGTAATTTATCTACGTCCCGTACTTCAATTGCCTAGTCGCGATCTGTAATCTACAATTTACAATCCCACGCTTGCAGCAAAACAAAAACATTCTTTGATAGGTATTAGTTACAGCACATATTACCGTATTTGGGTACTCCCTACCATTATCAATACCTATCGCGTATCCAAAAAATATATACTCTCCTGACCGCGAATATGTCAGAGGAATTTGCCGAGGATGTCGTCGAGGAGCAGCAAGGCAATCCAGGTGCCGATATTGAAATGGCCGAGGGTGACGAGGCTGAGGGCACTGTTGCTAGAAATAGTAGCGGAGACCTGCCCTTCGCTGAGGGTGCTGACATCGAACCGCGTACTAGTTTTATAAGTTATCTTACCAGTCCTGTCGTGACTCTGGTTGTCGGCAACGGCGAAACGGAGACTATCCTCGCTGCTCACCAGGCCCTCCTCACCCAAAGCCCTTTCTTCTCCGATGCCTGCGCGGCCTTCACCGACGATGGAAGCGTAAGTCCCTTTAACACCATCCTGCTAGCAATTATAACTCTGTGTCTTGCCATCTTCTAATACCTTTCTGTAGCCGCGACAGATAGAGCTCGCGACCGAGGAGCTAGACGCCGTCGGTTGTTTCCTAGAATTCCTCTATACCGGCGACTACTTCCCTAGGAAGCTTCCTGGTCAGCGACTACTAGAACAAGACCCGTCTATCCCCGCCGTCGACGAGACCGGTGATCAGCTCCTGAAGCATGCGCGCGTCTATACCCTAGCCGAGAAGTTCGGGATGGACAAGCTGAAGAGCCTCGCGAGCAGTAAGATTCACTGCGTCAACTCGACAGCAAAGGGGGAGATCACGTATGCCCGTTACATTTACCAATACACCAACAAGGAGGATACGACGGTCCGTGCTCCCGTGGCCAACTTCTGGGCTACCCGCAGCCACACGCTACGTGCGGAGGCGGAGGAAGAATTTCGTTCTCTATGTTTGGAATTTCCGCAATTCGGTTATGATGTACTTAGTAAGTTTCCGAATTACTCAGATACCTGTACGAGGGAGATCGTGACCCTAACGCATTTTAGCTCGCGTGTTGGACGAGAAGCTCAAGCGAGAGCGGAACGAAAAGCTGCATCCGGCAACAGGAAGCGGACGCAAGCGAGCCCGCCACAGCAACGTCTAGCTGTGCTCTTATTTCTAATCAGAGCTATTCACCTTTTTATTTTTATTTTTAGTTGAGACGGCGCTGGAGTTGTACGAATGCTCTAGACTACGTGGTGTACTATCCTATCTATTTAAGGGGAGGCTTAAAATCGGGGCCTTTCAGCATGTTTGCTTTCGGTAGAGCCCAGGCAAGGTTATGGTGCTTACGAGCTCGACAGGAACAGGATGGGATTCTGTATAAAAAAAATATGTTACATATTAAGCTACGAATGCTAAACTAGACTCCCCCTTACGACTGGTTATAACCCTAGCAAGGTAAACTTAGGCGCTGTAAATCCTCAGTGGTATAGTATAGTTCGTTGGCATCCGATTGTGATGGAGGTATATATACGTAGTGCTCCCATTATTTCCACCTTTTTGCCATGCCCAAAAAAATCCTCCAACTTCATCTATTATTAATCTATAGCTGCAGGGCACCGATCGCCGTTGCTGAGAAGAGTAGGGCTACGATTGTACATCCTAGGGTGCTCACGGTAGTATATTCGGGTCGAAGGCCAGCAGCGGCGCCGGGAGATTCCGTTGAGCTTGGGTTGTCGTCGCTGTCGCCGTCGCCGCTGCTCTGGGTTGGATTCGAGCCACCGCTATGTGTGACAACGATGCTAGCGCTGGCCGAGGTAGGTAGAGGCGCCCCCGTATCGGTGGCTGTGGCTGTAGTGTTCTGGTTGCAGAAGATATTCCCAGGAGAGGCCCCCTTCTCGCCTAGACACTTGGTAAGGTCGCCAACGGTCTGGCCCGCGGCGAGGCAGTAGAGTCCGCATCCGTCATAGTAAGAGACTACGTCGGCAGCACCGCAGCACGCGCCCAAGATGTCGGTGTTGTTGCCCGTCGCAGGTAGCGCACACGCCGCGTCCTGCACTGGGATGACGTAGAGTAGCGCGCCGCAACCCGAGGAGGACGGCGTCGGTGTAGGTACGGATGAAGCCATTTTCGGGATTCGGGATTGGAGTGATTTCTGAAACGGCGTTGCGAGTATATAATAAATTGCTTTTGAGGAGGTAACGAATGTTATAGTTATGCAATGACGAGGTTACAATTTAGAGGGAATCCTAAGAAATGTCGAGTGCGTTCAGCTTTCGGGCTGAGAAAAGCTTTTAATACGGGCTTGTGAGACCGTTTCGACAAGGTCCCGGCCGCGAGTGGGCTGAGCTGATTCGAACCAACGCGACTTTTCGTTCTCCATCTCGTATCCGGGACGGGACCAGGAAAAACAAAGGCTTGCTAGGTAGCTTGGCTTGACAACGATTACTTAAGACGATGAAGACGATTGGACGACACGGTAATCGATGTCTGTGCACAAGTCATCAAGCAGACCAAACTCATCACTATGTATAATATACCTAGGTAATAATACAGTGGTAATAATAAGATTGTCCCTAAAATAGCAATTAGATATTGTAGTGTATTTCCATCAGTCTCATTATTTGTCTTGTCAATTCTACCAGTTCTGCTAAGTCGTAGGATTTCTTTACATAGCCTCACCACCGCTACAGTAGCAGCGCCGTTTGGGTTATATGTATGTTGTCATCTCGTTATCCTTTAAGGGCAGACGGGAAACCGGTTTTTGGCGGCGTGTTCCATTAACGGTGGCAACCATATGTAAGAGAACGAGCTATCAGTGATTAAGAATCCTTCGGAGGATTATGAAGTGATACATAAGCCACCATCTGCATCTCGAACATCCCCCGAGGGTTACAGTAGATGGAAGTTGCCCCTGAAATATATATTATAACGATATATGTACCTACAGCACACGTGTTGTAGGGGAGCGTGGCGTGGGGTCGTACAGAGTAGTTCAGCTGAAAGTTTTGGTGGTACTATAGGTGCGGAATCACGCGGTCTTACAGCGTTGTAGTCGTATAGAACTAGAGACGCAAAGTTATGCCGACTTTATGCTGACCTACATTTAGAAGGTTAGGTACTTAAGGTACATGTATTTAGGTACATAGCGCTGTCTATCGAATCCCGCACCATCGGAATAGCCCCGAGCCAATAAAAATATTATACGGGGCTTAAGAATTACTAGAAAGAGCGAAGATTTTAGCGGTGTTCGAAGATGAAATATACAGGCGTGAGATTCGACAGACTGCGCTACCTGATACCTCTTTGTAGGTATTAAACGTATATGTAGCAGTTCTTGCCGGAGACCGGCATAATCATTGTGGGGGTGGGCCTGAACTATATATGTACAATACATCCTAGAAAGATAGCTTAGGTAGGTACCTACTAACTCACCTAAGGCTACCTACTAACCTATCTAGACCTAAGGTTAGTATGTATGTACATACAACACCACGAGGCAGTGGATCCAGGGGCCGAAACGTCCAGCCCTATGTGTTACACTAGGTTCCTATATGCAGGTAGATATGGGTAATTTCCAAGGTATTCTTATCCTTCGACTCAGACCTATGTACATTCTTCTTACTTATACTCATCCCAAAGGGAGAAAAATAAGCCATATGCGTTAATTTACGCCCTGTGATACCCAAAGGATCCCTTTATAAGTATTTTAAACCGTTCGGTCTTAACAGTAAGGTGAGGCGGCTACCTATTATCGAGTCATAAAAAAATTAGAAATTTCCTCTATCACATTACGCAAACGTTGAACTATGCCTAGCTCAACGGGTACTTGTTGTTCTTTCGAGATTTCGGAACATAACATAGACCCAATTCACTATCTACCTACCCAGATAGAATATCGTGATCGGCCTGATATAATCGACTATCCCTTGGAGAGTCTAAACTAGATACGTTATTATACAATATCGAAGACTGAGTTTATAGTAAGCCGGGCCGCATTCAGTGGATTGACCAACGGTATCGGTATCGCGACTATCCAGTACCGGGGGCAGGGGTAACGTCGTATGCAACCCTTTTGCTGCAGATCTAGCGCACTCGTGATGTAGCAACGGGTTTGGATGGTCTAATCACTGACAGCTCACCTATTGGCTTATCTCGTTCTCGCTCGACTATTTTTGTCATCACCCTACCCGACCGGAATTGGTGTCCACGTCCGACTCTGTCGAGAGCTCCTGAAATGTGCCCGATTAAACGGGCACAGCCGCTTCTCTAATAAATGGCCACACCTGGAACTTTATATGAACTGCCACGCCTATTTTGCATGTTTCATTCTTGTGGCTATGCCTCTATATCATGGTATTCGTATGCGTCAAAAGGTGCAACTTAGCACGTTCTGAAGTCGCCAACGTTTCCCCGCTTCGGCCCGCGAGACTACCTACTTGATCATATCTTACACCATCTTAGCTAACTCATATATACAGCAGCACATCATGGTTGGAGTAGCTGGCAGGAGCAAGGGCTGCAATACGTGTCGTAAAAGGAGAGTCAAGTGCGGTAAGGACAAACCCTCTCTGTCGGATCGGTCTTATCTGATAAGTTCGCGTTATTAAACCTGGAAACAGACGAAGCAAAACCCCAATGCTACCGCTGTATTAAGGCAGGCTTCGAATGCCTAGGCTATCAGAGAGCTACGCAATGGCGACACACTTCTCTGGCCCCGGTTCCTGCATCTCGGCTGCATATGCCTGAATTCGTAGGTATTGTGCAGCCGGTGCCTGTAAGTTTCGTGCCGCCGCCGGAACTTAGTTTAGATGCTTTCGAAAGAGATATGTGTACTGCTCACATGTTCGGAAATTTCGTGTGGAGGTCCTACGGAACCATTTGGCTCAACCAAGCATCCGAGGGTAAACTGGGTGGCCTCTCTCTCGATGCCGTGACGGCCCTTTCTCAGTTGAGCTTCGGCTTGAATAATAGGATACAAGAACTCCAGATCAAGGGGGCGGCCCAGTACGGAAGATGTCTGAGGATCCTAGCAGAAGAGCTTCGCAGAGATAACGTTGCGGGCTACGACAACCGAAGGCTAGTGGTGCCTATTCTCGTCCTCATGATGGTTTCGGTAAGTCGTCGCCAAACCCAAGTTAAAGACCTCTAGTCTGATGATACTACCTAGGCAATTCAAACAGATAGAACTGCTGCGGTCTTTCATCTAAAAGCTATTGAAAAAGTATTAATGCTATGTGGTCCAAGGGCCTTTCAGCAGCAGCCCTTAAGGAACGCCTTCGAGGCTGCCAGGGCCACGCTAGTATGCAATTCAGCTGGACACCCACGAATTGAGTCGCTGACAGCTTATAGTTAATTGCCTCGTTATTCTCCAGGCGAAGAATATTTCTCGAAGATCCGTCCTGGCAAGACATACCATACGCATTAGACCCACACGCGAAGCCCCAGCAGTCGCGGCTCCTTGACATTTTAGTCGCCATACCAGGCTTGCTAGAAGAGAATGCTCATGTCGACAGCATGAGTTATTGTCCAGAGGACGACTCCGCTACACCTTCTCTCATTTCAGATAAGCGTTCGAGTTGCCAGGAGCATTTATGCGAACGCATCGGTGTTCAACTAGAGAAACTTTTTCGCTGGCGCTGGGACTGGCAACGCGAACACGGCCAATACGTCTCTGTAGACAAACACAAGTGGAAATCAAATACTCCTTCTCCCGCGGACTCAGAATTCAGCGGCAATCCGAAAGAACTCGGTCGCCTGCGGTTTGATCGTTCTGCGCATGCTAATGATATCATGCTCTATAATTCCGCCCTGATGTGGTTGATGACTCTCCTATGGAAGCTTAGACCGTTACAGGCGAAATCCATTATACAAGGATGCGCACGACGTGCTGCTACCTCGTCAGCTCTGTCGCCACAATCACCACCGTTATCACATAGCATCTCGTTCGAGCCGTTAGTTCAGCCTGGTGTCGCATTTTCCATCCGAGACCCCGCCATTGAAGTTTGTCGCGTTTTTGATTGGCAATGCCGACGCCATGAGCAGTGTAACGCTCTCGACGACCAAGCTTGCCTATATTTATTTCCGCTGGGAATGGCCCGCAGCGTCTTAGATGCCGAACCGCGGTACCAGAAGTGGATCGATGACATGCTGGATTCAAGCCCCATTACCGCAGGCTATGGCAGACACGGTGGGAGCGTAGTTGGCTTTAGCTCTTACATTACAAGATGTGCTCTCAATCCCGATATCCGATGCTGAAAGAAGATGTCCGGTGTCCAGGCGAAAGCATCATTAGCCCCTGGGTTTACACGATCCTACAATGAGAAATTATCTATTCGGATCTATAAGTAGGACCTCAGACAAGTACCATACACCTTAGAGTCATTTATGATAGTTAATGATGACGATGATGGGCGTAGATTTATGTGCAATCTTTTTCTGAGCTAAAAGGTCGTCCGTATAAATTAAATCTATGCCAGATCGAATAGGTTCATACACATGTTAGATATGCACTATTTAAATATTCTCGTACACCATAAGAAACCAAAGCCACAACACCGTGTCGCTTATAAAACCCAACCATTAAGAAGCAAGCGTTTTGTTGGCATCAATTATTGCGTATTTGACTGGTAAGGCACTTGGTACGGCTGCTCCGGAGCCGGTGTGCCTTGCATGTTATAAGGGGCAGGCGTACCCTGGGGGCTATATGGCTGAGCAGGCTGGCCAGTTTGCTGGGGGTATACGCCTGTCGTACCGGTATATCCAGCGTTCTGCGATGCGTAGGGATCATATGCCTGGCCCTGCTGATACTGTGGTTGGCCGACCTGAGGGTATGCCGTCTGCTGGGTCCATTGCTGATTAGGCTGCTGATGTAAAAGAGGTTGTGACTGGTTCGCCGCGTAGTTCTGCGGTGGGATTCCTGTTTGGAGCTCTGTAGCACCCGGGACACCGACGCCTGTATGATTTATTCCGGGGGTAGTGCCTGCAGCAGATGCTTTCTCGGGGTTGTCGGTTGAAGCACCGGCAAACGAGAGACGAAAATAGTGGCATACATAAGCGAACGTGGGGACGAATAATAGCATGACGAGGGCGCAGACGCCAGCTATCCCGCTTAGGATACTCAGAGCCCCATTCGTGGCCACACCAGCGCGCTTCCATACCGCACAATGGCCGCTGTTAATCGTACTACCGTCGCTGACGCAGCTAGCAGTAACGGGTACAGTGAACTTGCTCCGCCGATTCGCGGTGGCACCCATGGCTGCTAGCCAAAATATAATCATAAGCCCATCGAGCGTGAGGATCGCCCACGTATTGTAAGCGCGCCGGCAAGACGACACTTTCTCGGCCAAGAGTGCGTATACAGCGATGATCCAAGTGAATATACCCTGTTGGTTAAGAGAATAGCATTAGTTATGAACTTATCTGCTTTGGGAGAATGGGGGTAGAGGACGACAAGACGAGAAGGACTATAAAGAAGGAGAAGTCCTGAAAATAAAAAGTCGAAACCTACGCAGACGATAACAAAGCCGAGCTCGTCATAGTATAGTCCGTGGATCCACCAGCCTGTTAAAGCCACTGCGATGAGGGCTAAGACAATTTGGAAGACTCGAAGCGCGATGAACCATGCCGGGGTCGGGATGATAACCTCCCCTCTCTTATTTGCATTTGCCGTTTCCATTTGGGTGGTCGCTCCAAGTATTAATTCTGTTCTTTATCGTATAACCACGCAGAGGTTTCCTCGGTCGACCGCGTCTCTCCTATTCGAGGGTCGTCGCTCTCGAGATGCTAGATACTAAGCCGTGCGATGGACTGTTTGCTAGAATTTATAAGCCCTGCCAGATCTTCTGAGGAAATATCAGCACCGCCTTCTCGGGAGCGCAAGCCCGGTAGTTTTATAGACAGTTCCCTCCCATTCCCCTCCCCCCTCCCCCCCCGCATCAGCCCTAATCAGCCTTGATATATACGAAGGGTCTTTTAGTCACCCCCAACCCGCATCTGTGCCTAAATAAGTGCCATTTAGTATTGGGCTTTAGCCAAGGAACTAGGAATCAAGGTTGTTATCGCGAGGAGTCGCAAAGAGCTCACTGTCAAGTGCCTGTTCTAGCAGCTGTAGGGTCCTTTCAGCCGCACCAAGTTGGTTATTCGCATCTGATTGGCCTCGCCCACTTCGCTTCCTATACACGTAACCGACTATTGTTCAGCTGATTCCCAATTGAGAACCGACTTGGCTCAACCAGCCACTCGCAGCGTTTCCTCAAGCGAGCCGTTGCGCTAATTCCGTCTAGAGCTACGCTCAACTTTAGAAGCGCCTTGGCAAGGCGGAATCAATATTCTTCTTTGCGCAGTAAACGCCATGGCGGTGTGGAGCCCGTGTTCTGGGTAGACTTCATTTTAATGATTGTAACTGAAGTCTTGAGCTGGAACTCTTGTACAAGAACTACGCGATCAGCGTTTCATTATTGGACGCATTTGCGACTCCGCTAATTCAAATGAGATGACATTAGCAGGTATGCATAATATGCCTTTAGATCTCTAAAGAAGTTAAATGTAATCCAATGCTAGGCTAGACTTAACCTTCTCGAGGCACCAGATAGATATATACAAAATATTAAGGCACTTACTAATGATATAAGTGATTATAATCGTAGCTTAGACTAAGGTGTCAGCACGAACACGCTCAGACTAACGTAGATTGGCAGTATTTATCTAGGACAATGATATGTTCCAGATGCCTCCGTATTTTTATGGCAGGTTTCCCCTTGAGATACTTTGCCCATTCGGTATTGACTGTAGGAGCGCTAGGGCGTCTCTCTTCCGTAGGCGCAACCCGGGTTCCTACCACAAGAAAGCTCTCGTCTTCGACTATCATCTTGCCTCTGAATATTAGTTTTCCCTGGTCGTCTTTAGTGAACATAACTTCCGATCCTATAGCATCCTCTGCCATCGTTTGCAAGCTAGCGTCCGAGAACCCCCTCCAACGCATCTCCCAGTTTTGAGTTCCTCGCGGCTTGGGGCCAACCCATACCCCCGGCTTCAGGACGCAAGCTTTCTCGAAGACTTCTATGGAGTCTTCTAATATACTATTAGGCATAGGACTCGGTCGAAAGCGTGCGAGGGCGAGTAAATCACCAGCTTCGATTATAGCCCAGAGCTGTCGTCCAGCCTTTTGGTGCTTCGAATTGTTATCCATCTGGACCGTCATGGTCATAGCCACAGGCTCGCCTTCGGACACACCCAAAGCCTTAGTTAGTCCGATGGTACTAATCTCGTACTTTCCCATAACATTCCAAGCCCAATCAGGGCGCTCTTCAAGATAGCGTGACGTCGCACCCGCGTTGACGACGAATCCAGGGATCGGACCGGGTTTATTCTTTGTCGAAATGATCCTTCCCGTACGAGGATTCTCCCATTTGTTGTGAGGTTTGGGCAGGGGTCCGCCGGCATCCTGCAACGCCAACAACTCTCGCTCATCCTCCTCCGTATCGGAAGGAGGTTTCTGTTCCCACAGAGGCTCATAGAGCTGCTTCCAATCCTCTAGCATCCGGGACGCATCGGTTCGCGCCATCGGGTCTTCGGCGGCAACCTTATCCTCGTCGCTCTCGGGGCTCGTATCTTGCTGCATCCCCTCTAGGATCAAATGTTTTCCCTTATACACCATGGCGAACTTAACACATATCTTGGGGCCTTTATTATTTTCGCCTAGGTCATTTTCCTCTTCGAACAGGAACTGACCTTGTGCCCGAGTCTCCCCGCCTAACCTAAAGCCGTCTTCTTCGCCGCGCCACTACCCAAGAGATTAGTCAGAGACCTCATAATCAAGGGAAAAGATCAAATGAAGTTATCCCAAAGCGGGCACCGTTAGTAAGTCCGGCACACGGGGTAGGCCAAGATAAAGAGCCCTCGAAGCTACATACCCTCATCAACCACTCTTTTGACTTCGGGCCTGGTCTCACATCCTCGGCCAATTCGCATGCAGCCTCAAAATCAGAGAGAAATAGTTTGCCATTAGAACTTGAAGCGATCGCGTTCTTCGGGCATAGTCTCATTCTGCCAGTAAGATTTAGATTTGGGAAATTAAAGAAGGCATATAGCTGACACGTATGAGAGCTAGTATGCGTATAACGCATATCTAGAACATAGTCGTCAGCATCCACGGGCTGGTACTTATTTGCACAGCTAAGGGTGTAGCGGCCGGTCACATCCCAGACCGCCGTGCTCGTTTTGCTTGAGCTCTTATGCCTGACGCGTTTTACCGGCGCGTTCTGCGCTTGAGGATTGCCGCTGGACGCTTTGAGCGGCCGTTTTACGCCCGAAGGTGACGTCATCGTGTTCAAATTATATTTTAATTTTCCATAATATGAATTAATATAGAGTTGTAGTTGAAGGCATGACTACCTATGAGCTGGCAGAAACGGGAGCTGACTTGATTCACCTGCGTCGAAGAAAATGAGGCGAGCGCTTATCCCCTTGAGCCCAAACCAGGCCGATCAACGCTAAAAAGGGGCCCGGGTTTTGGGCTCCGGGGATAAACCGTGCCCAGAAGCCTCTGAAAGACGGGACCAAAACCAGGGGCTCAAAAGCTTAGACCAATGATGTCAATTTTCGAGGTCATGAAGTAACAAATGCATCCAGTCCGGGTCCACCGCTACTAAAAACAGAGTACGCCGCCAATGACTCTTAGATGATGAGTCTCGAGTAGGTCGTCGCGTGTGGGGAATGGAGGGAGCATCTAAGGCATTAGCAACGGCACAGCTATTAGACGATCAGATATCACAACTTGAGGAAATTCATAGATGATGTATACGAGTGGAAGATCTAGTTCTATCAGCGGCTCTACTTGGTGTCTTTATAACAGGGCTAAAATATCTGAAGGTGGGCAGTGAACATATCTATGATCCAAATAGCAAGACATTATTTTGCTAGCTATTTCCCTGCCGCCTTTCGTAAACCTCATAAGCTTAATGAAATAGAAATATCAGTTGCAACTCTGGATTATTAGGTAGAAAGCATCGCTACACGAACGGGACGCGTCGTAGTCAACTCAGGGTATTTCTTCGCGAATCTATCGTCATATGGGACATCTCAGGTGATATATAATTTAACACCAGCTACAAGAGATATGAGGGGACACTTGGGTAGGCAATAGAGCCTAAGGCGGCGGACGGCGTAGAACGAATAATACGAAGTTTCAAATGTAACATGTGATAAATTATCTCCTATACCCCCGATGAATCAAGAAATCGACCTACAATATATCTTCACTTCGTAATTATCCGATAACTACCCAATAATATCTCCGTTAGCCATTATATACCAACACGTAGAATATAGCTAGTCTACGTTGTCGCCCGTACTTAGTCTCATTCTAGCCGGCCACGAGCTCTTCAAGCCGCACAAAGTGGTCATCATTGCCCTCGAGACAACTCTCTTATCCGGATCAAGTATATTCATATCGTTGTCGAGCAGCGATCCATATACAATCCAGTTCTGCCAGGTTGACTGCTCGGTCTTGATCGATAGCCATGCGATGTATGAAACCCATAACGGCCAACAGATAGCGACGAACCATCTACAAGCGCTCTTAACCACCCAGTGCGCAACCATAATCCATAAGCCAGAACCCAAACACAGCTCTATGTTAATCTTCTTCATAAATATATGACCAAGTGAGGAATCATACAAATTATATATGCCAAACCGGAATAAAAGCGCTTGAGCAACGATCACGCAACTGCAGGCGATTTGGTAGGCCGTGTATGCTAACAGGTGCATAGCAGTCGCCCGGAGAAGCTGGAAAGCAAGTTTAGAAAAGGGATCTTGACCACCTAGCCCTAGGATGATTGGTTTTTCCGCTCTCGACATGAATAGGAAGACGGACAAGTATAAGAATGCCGCTGTCCACACCTGTATAAACGACGGGACTCCGTACTCCCAGAGCAAAGCCCTCGCGCCGAATGAATCATTCATCTCGGGCCTAGGCAGAGCGAAATAAGAAGGTAAGCCCGCAATAAACTTAGCTAGGTCTACTGATACTAGTTTCGTTAACTCAATAACAGCGGAGCCTACTATTAGTCGAATATATGACATTTTTACTGCAACTACATAGTGGAAAGTCAATATAGTAATGCCACTAACCATCTCAATAATAGGCTGATGGAAATACGCCGTATCGTGGTAGAATGGGACACCATTTTCCCAGTCGGCACGACCCTCGTCATCAACAGGTCCCCAACCAAGGCGCTCCACAAACAAAGCTTTTATCTGAAGTGATATAACGTCGATTATGACTTCCCTCGCCAGGTCAAGTATGTTGCCAATAATTTCGAACGCCAACGTGCTGAGGAAAGAGATAGCTACCGTGAGAATTATTCTAAAGGATATTCGTAAGAGGTAGCGCCGATATCCGTGTTGGAGCAACCATTCCGTATCTAACTCGGAGTGTACGAGAATTATCAGCATTAAAAGCGCGGCGCAGTACCATGTTTCGTTAAGGTTAAAGGGGAAAGGGGCCTCCTTGTCATCTAAACTCCAGGCTTCGTCTGGATATTCAGGCGGCTCGGCTTCTTGAACACCTCGGTTTCGATGTACAATGATCTGCCACCATGACTCCCAATCTATGCCACGATCCTCTTCTAATACCAAATTTTCAACTTCGAAGTCCAGCTCCGACTCTTCGGCTTGAGATCCCTGATCTTGATGATCACGCTCGCCCTGTAACTCGTTATCCATTATTGTGGGTATGAATGAACCAAATGAGTGTTTATGAGCACTTGTTTTCAGGCAGTAAATAATACTTCCGGGTGTTCTCCGTGGTTCTATACGCCGGCAATAGACAATGATGATTATAAGTGCGCATATATTTCATGGGTTTCCAATAATAGATTCCCTTATCTTTTACACGATTCAAGAAATTGTTTCATTAGACAAAGAAGATACGTATGTTCACTCCAACTTGGAGCATACACATCTATGTACATATACTATATGGCTACATTAATACAAAAAGATATAAAGATAATGAGTCTTGTTAATGTAACTGTAGGGGTATAAAGGACCAATGTTATAAGTGCTATGCATGTTAGCAATACAAAGAAATGGGAGAGAAAGAAGGCATGTTCACAGATGCATAGCGAGCGCAACAAGTGGGTTCGAAGTATGATTTACGAGTGGGAAATCCTTAGCCATGTAAATATAGTATATTGGTGGCCGTCAGGAATGGCTAGCATTGCTTCACCTCGGTTACTTATGTTAGCCATGATACCACAATATCTACCTTTCTTTTATAACCGCTCGTAGGAACAAAAATGCTGGATAGTATATGTTGAACAGCAAGTATTTCTATATTGTAATTTGATGTTTTCATGACTTAAATAAAATTTGTAGAATAAGTCAAAAGGGGTGTAGGTTCATAGGATGTTGAAAAGGGGGGGCTATCACACTACATAGTAACATTGTATCCGCTTGGCTGGCATAAAACAGCAAACCCACTATTTTCAGTATCGATACATCAAGATTGGCTAAAGGATATAGACTGGTTGCGTTGAACTTACGTACTCTACCGATTATAAAGGGTTTGCTGTTTTATCCAGTCAAGCGGATAAGGGAAGATAGGTCAAGCTAGTATAGTCAATTTTACTTCGCGCTCATCAATGACCCATTTTGTGAATCTTGAGACGTTTATTCACTATCATAGGGGTCTCCAAGGCTGGCCTAAACTATCTAAGCTTTCTCATACATGACGTCTGTCCTCATGGTGTACTTTGTTCCCTTTGTCACTATAACCCCTTCGTGATACATGTCCCTTTGTTGAAAAATTACTAAGCTTCCCGCCGTAGGATTAATATCTAATTTTCCTTCCCGAGGATGCTCAAAGTCCACTCCGAATCTCGTTGCGCCCCATTCTACGTCCTCATCACCATTCAGATATAAATGAGCAGTCAGATAGCTTCTAGCCCCGTCCTCGTCAACAAATTGCCCATCGCAATGCGGCCTAAAGCATTGAGCTGGACCGTACTTTAAAAATCCCAGCTCGTGTCTTAGCTGAGAGACTCGCCACGTCTCATTATGGATTATGGGGAACTGACCAGCAATGTCAAGAGCGTCATTCAAAATGACTACATTAGGAGGTATATGTGGGAGTATCCGCTCAGAAGACAATTAGCGAGAGCTCGGGATGTGTAAAATATCCGATCACAGAAACGGGAATTGAGGTCTAGGATCTGGTAGCTATCGTAAGTAGTCACTGTAGCGGCAGGCCAGGGGGCACCATTAGGTGGGCTGACGAGTTTAAGCAGGTCTGCACATTCACCTGGTGTGAGGATATCTTTATTGGTCATCACGAAGTAGCTCGCATACTCTTTTACTTCGGTATCGTTGAAGTCAACGATATGCGCTGAGATAGAGGCCGGAGCTGCTCGGTTGAAGATGTCTCCATCCTGACCATTATCCGATGCCATTTTGGGGTATGCGGCCTCTATGTATAGAAGCCAGCGTATGTAATTTCGAGAGTAGTATAGTAGGTTGATGTTAAAATTGGAGTAACAAGTGTGGATGTGAGATGAAGGCCGGCCTGGGCTAGACTTTCTACATTGCTACCTGTTAAGTCTATTCCTGAAATGCGCATATTGTCGGCACGTTTAGTGGGTTGGTTAGTGGGCTGGTGGGCTGGTGGGCTGGTGGGGTGGATTCGCAAATTCTCGCCTCATGCCGACTGCAATGGCGAGATTCCGTCTGACCTGAACAAAACTTTAAATTCTTCTGTATTTTAGGTAGTTATTCCTTCCCTCTTTTGCCCAAAAGATATTATATTTGGCTTTAGCATTTCTTCATATTCCTCCAAGAGGTCATCCCCGTCATCTAATCCTAGCTAATAACTAATATCTCCCGTCTTAAAACTGCCCGTCATGACTACCACGAACGGCACAGTACCTCATAACCCGCCGCATGCCTCGACGGTCATATCCGCGACCGAACTGATCGGCAACACGCCTTTAGTACGCCTGAACAAGATCCCGCAGTCTTTCGGCGTCGAGAGCGAAGTATATGCCAAAGTAGAACTCTTCAACGCTGGCGGTTCTGTCAAGGACCGCATTGCCTTGCGGATGATCGAAGAGGCCGAGCGAAGCGGCCGTATCAAGCCTGGCGATACCCTAATCGAGCCCACCAGTGGAAACACCGGCATTGGTCTAGCACTGGTAGGCGCGATCAAGGGATATAAGACTATTATTACTTTACCTGAAAAGATGTCTGCCGAAAAGGTTTCTGTGTTGAAAGCCCTAGGCGCAACCATCATCCGCACACCGACCCAAGCGGCGTGGGATAGCCCCGAGAGTCATATCGGCGTGGCGCGGAGGTTGGTTAAGGAAATCCCCAACGCGCACATATTGGATCAATACTCAAACGAGAATAACCCGCTCGCCCACGAATTTGGCACGGCCGAGGAGATCTGGGAACAAACCGGCGGCAAGATCACATGTATAGTAGCCGGTGCCGGAACAGGTGGCACCATTACGGGGTTGGCAAAGGGGCTGAAGAAACATAACAAGGATATCAAAGTCGTGGCTGCCGATCCCCAAGGGAGTATATTGGCTTTGCCCGAGGCGCTCAATGACGAGCACCGCGACGAGCCGTACAAAGTCGAAGGAATCGGTTACGACTTCATACCTGACGTGCTCGATCGAGAAAAAGTTGACAAGTGGTACAAGACGGATGATAAAGAATCATTCAAGCTTGCGCGACGGTTGATTGCCGAAGAGGGGCTGCTCGTTGGCGGAAGCTCTGGCAGTGCTATGAGTGCTGCGTTGAAAGCAGTCAAGGATCTCGGGTTGGGTAAGAATGACGTTGTCGTTGTCATCTTACCGGACAGCATCCGAAGCTATCTGACAAAGTTCGCGGATGACGACTGGCTTGCAGCCAATGACCTTTTGCCGCCTGCCGACTCGGCAGCAAAAGAAGCAGTGGCTGATATCGTTTCCGAGAAGAAGTCTGAGGACCCTTACTCCGGAGCAACAGTTCGTTCACTGAGACTGAAGCCGGTCCTCTCAGTTCTTGCCACCAGCCCGTGCGCCGAGGCTATCGAGACCATGCGCGATAAGGGCTACGATCAACTCCCGGTCCTTGCCAGCGCAGGAGGCAAGCTCGTGGGTCTCGTCACCCTCGGCAATCTCCTCAGCTACGTATCACGCGGACGAGCTAGCGGGCAAAGCCCGGTTAAGGATGTCATGTTCGATTTTGGCAAGATAGACGAGGTGGTTACCGACCCTAGAGAAGGAAAAGGAAGCAAGCGCCGCAAGTTTGTCGAGATCACGCTTGACACGCCTATCACGGAACTCAGCAGGTTCTTCGAGTGGAACAGCGCTGCCGTCGTCACCGAGCCTAGCCAAGGGAAAGCAAAAGCGCTCAGCAAGCCCCTCGCTGTGGTCACCAAGGTTGACTTGCTGACCTGGATGGTGAAGCAGGTTAAAGCTTGATCGAGGTTATATTTCTTACGGCAGTTATTTTTGTTGTCCGCTACTAAGCGACTGAAGGCAAGTCGTCGCATGGCGCTAATGTGGAATTTCATCTGGATCATAGACAGACCAACTCAATAATCTAGACTTGGGTGGGTTATACATGGTGGACTCAACATCTACAGACGGAATCGGTTATCCACTTTGGTTATTTACATAGGCATCGTTTGTAGAATACGGTGTCGTAATGAGATTACGTGTTATGGTACTAAAGTCATCTTTACACGATAAGCTGCGACATTGGGATGTTGTATCATATATCGATGCTTGGCATTAATACATATCCAATATATCGGGGATACGGACTCTGCTGCCGAGGTTTTAATAGGAGGTAGGTACGTTAGGCACCTCAGCTATTAATGATGATATGGAAAGCCCACCTCGTATAGCCGCAAGCTCGACTAACGAGGGATAATCTCACGTGAATACTCAATATGATATTAATGCTAGACCCT
Source organism: Daldinia vernicosa (assembly GCF_022497035.1). Taxonomy (NCBI): domain Eukaryota; kingdom Fungi; phylum Ascomycota; class Sordariomycetes; order Xylariales; family Hypoxylaceae; genus Daldinia; species Daldinia vernicosa. The sequence goes on along the minus strand of NW_025953964.1, from coordinate 7,450 downwards.
CGGCGGAATCTATAAGATATACATGAAGAGAACTTGGGGAAAGACATGGTCAAGCGAACTGCTAGCAACCAGCAATTTTGCTTCGCCCACCGAACCCAGGATTATTACATATTAAAGCGACGTTTAGATTCTTTCTGATATCCAATCCCACCACTTGTCTACCTTGCCATCAAGGACGCTCCCGCCGATCACGTCAACTTCGATATCGAACTCCCTCATCTGACCGAAGGAAAACTTCTCGGAGCCGTACTGACCCAGCCAATCGTCCTGTTCCTCGGACCCGACCTCATCCACGCCAACCCCCGAATCTAGCAGCCCTTTGCTTCGAGACCGTCTTATCCGGCCAAGTTCTGCCTCGAGGTTGCTCTTGACGAGGGAGGCGGGCAAAGCGGTGAATAGGTCTAACTTGTTCGCAGCGATAAGGACATGGATCGCGGTGGGTGCTTTAGAAGTCTTCCCGGCGCCCGTGCGTTTCTGCAGTGCGAGGAGCACATCGTATAAGAAGGATGCAGCGTCCGCTAAGCCATCATCCAGGCTAGCGGCGTCCAGCACATATATGATGCCCCGCAGCGTATTCGAGGCGATATGGGTCATAGCATGCTGATTTCGCAGCTTTCCATGCCCCGGAGTGTCGACGAGTAAAAACTTGCGGTGGGATCCTGGGGCATCGATACGTGCAGCTTCTCGAAAGGTAGTAGCGCCGTGATCATCGGAAACGGTTAGTTCGACAGACTGGGGAACCTGCGAGGTGTGCGTAGCGGCAGCGGAGTCGCCACGCTCAAGTAGGGTGAGGAGAGAGGTCTTGCCACCGGCGGGAGGTCCTGCGAGCAATATAGACGGGAGAGAAGTATAGGGCGTAGTTTTGACGATGTAGAAGTGTACGATAGTCGGTAGGAGGAAGACGATGAGGGCGCCGACGATGAAGATTTCGGTCGAAGGCGTGAGGAGGTACTCGAGGAGTTGCTTGAGAACCTCCATTTTCGCTGCGGTGCTGCGTCGCAATGGCAGCGAAAAGGAAAAGAGATGGGGGAAAGAAGAGTTGTTATTTAAAACAAGAGCAGCTTCTAGGTAAAGTTTAAATTTGCCAGGTCGTATACACGTAGGGAGGTTAGGTTACCTAAGGTTATCGTGCCATGTTGAAATTTGTACCTGCGGTATGTACGATCAACTTCGTTGGGTTACAGTGTCATCATTCGATGCCAAGTCTTAAACTTAGAGGGTCCCACTTTAGCTTAACGCATGTACCGTCCCATCGGGAGAGGTACGTACTCGACAAGCCGGGGTATCACCAGCCAGATATTGAACGTACGGTGGCTAGAGATTGCTAATGCCGCAATTAGAGAAAGTGGCTTAGCACTGACGACGGCTGGAACGGCAAGGCGGCACCACCAAATGTCACGGGCGCTTTTACGTAGCAGTGTAGCAAGTTGACGCGGATTGCTGACCTGATCTGATATATGATAATTCGAGGCAACCAACTCATTACCTACCTAATACATTAATGAAGTATCTTACCAAGTTACTCGAGCATCCTCGTCTAAGACTAAAGACTAATATGATGATGATGTTGTCTTTTTGAATTGGGCATCAAATTTGTAAGGAACCTTATTATCCATTCTGTTTGAATTGTATGAAATACAAGTGCCTAACTCTTCTTCTCAGCCAATTCCTTCTCCTTGGCGATCTCTCGCGATACTTCGATTCAGCTAGACTTTTTTTTTTTTTTTCGTTCCTTTGTTAATTAATAGCTCGGAAGACCTGCGAACCGACCGTCCTCCTTATTAACTCTTCAGGACTAGCCACGCGCGATGGCCCAAGATACATTATCAAATGCGAATTCCGCCGGCGCTCCGATACAGCCGTCTTCGAAAGGCCCTGCCGCCGCTCCGAAGCTCAACTCGCAAGAGATGGAGATGGGTAACCTTCCTAGCGGCGATCCGCCCCCGTCCGAACCGGATATTATGCAGATTGCTAGAGTAGGGGATATAGTAGCTATGGAAAAGCTTTTTGAGACGTCGGATTTTGACGCGACTTATACAGACGACGAGGGCATCACGCCGCTACACGTATGCGCTGGTCCACCCGTCTTCCTCTGATACCCTACTAACGATCCTTCGTAGTGGGCAGCTATTAACAACCAGTACGCGATGTGCAAGTTCCTCATCGAGAAAGGCGCCGACATAAACAAGAAAGGAGGCGAGAGCGTCGCGACGCCGTTACAATGGGCTGCCCAACGATCAAACTACTACACCGTCAACCTTCTCCTCCAACACGGCGCCGATCCTCTCATTACCGACGCACAAGGTTACAATACTCTTCACATCTCGACATTTAGCGGAAACGTCTTGTTGGTAGTATTATTGCTACACCAAGGCATTCCCGTCGACGTAGCCGATTCTTACGGGCATACGTGTCTCATGTGGGCTGCATACAAGGGCTTTCCTCAATGCGTAGACCTCTTCCTGCGATGGGGTGCGAGCGTGCACGCGACCGACGAACAAGGCTTCACAGCGTTACATTGGGGTCTAGTCAAAGGTTCACCGCTATGTATACTTAAGCTTCTGGAATACGGCTCGGACCGCTTCGCGAAGACGGGCACGGGGAAGACTCCCGCGATAACAGCGAAGGATCTCAATACCGTCAACGCCTGGCATAGAGCCTTGAAAGAATGCGGCTATGACGAGGACGGGCACGTCGTAACTCCCTGGTGGCCCGGCTCGTCTTTCTTTCTCAAGGACAAGCGCGGGTTTATGAATAAAGCCTTGTTTCTCTTGCCCATCCCGCTACTATTCACCGAGCTAGTAGTCATGGCTCACTTGCCTGTAATATTGTCGATACCAATCGCGCTCCTGATCGGGTTCGGCTTCCAGTGGGCTACCAATCAGATTCTCGAGTATGCCCCCCCAGATATGAGACATCTGCATAAGACGGTACGTATTCTCGGCCCGGGGAGAATGGTATATCACTAATAGGCCTCAGCCTTGGCTAGCAGGAATCTTTGCGGCATCTTTATTTTTGGTAGGCGTAAGGTGGATTTTGACGATATTCCCTGGTGAGTTTTTTCGATTTCTTGGCAACCCGATATTCGACACGCCAAGTTAACCAGTTTAAGCGACGTTTTCGCAACATCCGCTCCTCAACTTCACATTTCTCTTCTTCTACAGCCTGACGGCTTACTTTTATGCGGCGTGCATGGTCTTCGACCCCGGATACGTTCCCAAGCTCAACGGGATCGCGGAACAGAAAGCCGCAATCGACGAGTTGTTAAGCTTGTGGAAATTCGACGAGTCTAACTTTTGCGTCACATGCATGATTCGGACTCCTCTGAGGAGTAAACACTGCAGGCGATGTCAACGGTGCGTTGCGAAGCATGACCAGTAAGTACCACATCCAAAAGTCTACGTAATACGCGTCGGCGCCAACTCACACGATATAGTCACTGCCCCTGGGTAAATAACTGCGTCGGCGTTAATAATCACCGGCACTTCTTCCTCTACCTCGCCAACCTCGTCTTCGGTATCGTTTTCATCGATTGGCTGTTGTATTATTACTTTTCCGAGCTCCCCAAATCGGCCTCGAAGGGAGAATGCTTCATCTTGGCCGAATCTATATGTGCGGTCGTCAATGGCGATCCGTATACGGTACTACTCGGCATATGGACAACGCTGCAGCTTACGTGGGTGGGTATGCTTATTTTCGTACATTTTGTTCAGGTCGCACGTGCTATGACAACGTACGAAAATATGTACGGTATTCAAGACGGCTCGGCGTCATCGCTAGTGTCGGCTTTCACGAGCACCGGAGCACCCCTCGACCCGAACCATCCCGATGCTGCGGCTCCCCCGTCCGCGGCTGACGATCCCCTGGGAACCGGCAAAGGTGCGCACGCGCATAAGCACAAGGGGTTTCTAAAGCAGTGGGGTAGGCTCCTCGGTGTCGACACGTTCATCGAGACGGCCACAGGTCGGGGCGCCGCTACCGGGAAGACGATGCGGAAGAAGCGTAACCCCTATAACAAGGGCTTGGTACAGAACTGTCGCGACTTCTGGTGCGACCCGGCACCCATATTTGGGCGCAGGGAGACGGGCGACGCGATGTTAAACGGCGAGAGGATTAACTACACGGAGATTTATGAGAGCCCGGCCGCAATGAGCCTGGGGCTAGGCGGCGCAGTTTCAAGCGGGCGGAGGAGAGGCGGGTACGAAAGCGTAGCCGGTGACGAGGTGTAACGAGCGATTGTTTTAAATGGCGACATGATAGATCACTGAGGTTTATGACTTGGCGACGCCGAATATCGGGTTGAAGACTCGATGGCAAGTAACGAGTTACTTATTCCTAACGGCTCAGGGAATAAGGAATCAGCGTGTACATTATTGACTTGCGATATCTAACAATCCTAGTGATGTACAATGAAAGCGCAGACATTTCGGAGATGTTGTCAGCATTCAATTGTCTTCCGTGCTCCCGTATGATAAGTTCAATATCAGATTTGTGTTTACTATGTACATATGGTAAGTAACTCTTATTCATATTGCTTAATAAGGTCAAAAGAAAGTCCACCGTAAGAAGTTCTAACTATGTAATCTTGTTTGAACGAGAGACTAAGAAATAAATGCCGAAATGTACGTCCACGTGGTTCAAGATAGCCCACTCGTAACGATCTATAAAGTATCCCCTAAGGCTTCACGGAAACCCAGCAGGACGCCGATACGAGATCCAAGAAATCCGGTCTATCCGATGACCTTTGACCAATCCTGTAGGGCATTGGCGTCAGAAGCGCCCTTCACGACCGAAGCAATATCCACATCGCCCTCGACGAAGATACCGAAGGGGTCGCCGGAATCCTGTCTAGGGTCGTAGGAACAGGTCTTCTTAGGAAGAAACTGCCAGTACAGGTTTGGCAGACCAACTTTGTTGATATCGTTGGCTTGAGCGGGCAGCTCGCTCTTAGCGCTGTTGGCGGTAGTGTTAACCCCCCATTCCTCGACAAAGATGAGCTTGCCACCGGCCTGCTGAACCCATTTTTTGGCACCGCCAGACCATTGACCTAATGATGCGTTTAGCTGCTTATATTAAGCCAGGAGACAGATGTATTTCCAACACAGGAATGAACTTACCGGGGTTGTTAGACTGGCTACCAGCATACCGATGAATGGCGATCAGGTCGATCTCAGGGCACTGCGTAGCAGCCTCGATGAAGGTGCAGTCATGCGAAATGTCACCGCCGATACCTCCAGTCGCAATTTGGATCTTGTTGTTAGCACCCAGGACGTTGCGAAACTTCTTGGCGCGCCCGCAGAGCCAGTTCTTCTGGTCGTTGTTCTTGCAGACCGAAAGGTCTGGCGACATGGGTTCGTTCTACGTTTTTCGACAATGAGCATTCATAGATGCGGACTCGAAGAGATAGAACCTACCTGGAGGTCAAATGCCATGATTGCGTCGCTCCAGCTCTTCCATACCTTGCCGGAGTGGGCCCCCTTGTAGTTGAGAATATGATCGATTCGATTATCGTAGGCTTTGATGGCATCGTCCGAAGAATAGAATCCCGACTTACCAAACTTGGTGTACACATCCCTATATATTTTTAACCGTCCATTGTCAGTCCGAGTATAGTAGCTATGGACACCCGAGTAGCGGAGTACTTACTTTCGATAGTCATCAAGAAGCGAGTTTGCATCGTGAGGCGATATAATCGCCTTGATACCTTTCTGAGCTAGCTTGTTGACAACTTTATCAACGGCGTCCAGCGTTTTGTCATCGAACTTGCCCAACTCGGACTCCAGTGGCCCTACGTTAACCGCGAGATTACTGCCTTTTTCACAGTTGCCAGCGGCTTGTCGGTTTACCCACACACGCACGACTTTGACGCCATAGTTGGAAAGGTCCTTGATGTATCGATCTTGGTCTTGGTCAGACAAACCCGGGAGGAAGTCTAAAATACTAAGAGTTAGTGTTTAATTCAGACCGAGAACTTCGTCACACTTCTGGCCGCTAGTCCTATGCCGTTTTGAATTAAAGGAATATTCTTCGATATCACATACACAAGTTGGGGCCCATGAATGAATGGGAGCCTTCTCTCGGTTCGACTTCGTGTAGGGGAGATGCCATAACTCCCGGGAGCGCTAAAGCGCCAAGGCTGAGAAGCAGCGATGTCTTCATTTTTGCCAGCCGTATTGTTGTCTTCGTTATAATATGAGCAAGTTGTTTAATGTTAAAATCAGTGGTTGCTCTTGGATATTTATGCGAAAGCGCGGGGTAGCGTAAAGCTTTTATCACTTCCACTCTGGCCTGACTGTCAGGATTCTAGACGAGACATTCGGGACCAAAGACGTGTCCCATATGCATAGCCGTAGGCTTCCATAGCTAGGCTAGACTTCCTTGCTGAACAACTAAGTTGTCTCCACGATGTTTGGTCCCACCCTGTGATACTTCCACACCGTAGATCATAGTCCTACGGACCAAAAGGAATATACCGTTGCCATCCTATTTCCGGGCACGATTCGATCCGGTGCTAAGATTTAATTTCAGCTCGCAACATGAAGCTTAATAACTCCCTTTGAGGTTAAACTATGACATCAACCCCTAAGCTGACACATGAATAGGACTCTCCTATTTAATACTTATTGGCAAGATGACATAACCCACGATTCAAAGGGGGAATATCGTATATATTGCGGGAACAGACTAAGCTTCCTCGAATGCACGTGGTGACTCAGGTTTTAGACGGTGGCTGAGGATAATGGTGGTAATTTCGCACCATCAGGACCAATTGAGATAAACCCTCATGAAGGCCGCAGCGAACGTGTCGTTAACTCACCATTAGAACCATAGAAACTATTAAGATCAGCAGCTAGGAATACCGCTTCTTAATACCACAATATCCAAAAATATGTTGGAGTTAAATAAGCCTAAGTATCTTACATATCTAAATTTAAGGACGCATATGCTTCAACCTTGATCTGTCAGCCCCTTTCATGTTCGTTAAACTACAACCGAGCCCTTCTAAGCAATCCATATATTACAATCCCCGCCTTAACCCCAACCCAACCCCAACCCTGAGAACTGCAACCCCGTAAGCCCGAGTCAACCCGTCCAGTAACCGCCACCCGTAAGGGCTCGTGGCGGCCAGGGGCCACGCTGGGTTGGCTGTGCGTGGGGACCGGCCTGGTTGCCATGTGCGGCGGATAGCACGGCGCTCATGAACGCGCATGTGGAAGCCGAAGCCGTAACACCCGTCGTTACCCCCCGGCGGCCGTCAACGTGCGGGAAAAGACAGGGTTAGGGTAGGGTTAGGGGTAAGGGTTAGGGTTAGGGTAGGGTTAGGGTTAGGGTTAGGGTAGGGTTAGGGTTAGGGTTAGGGTTAGGGTTAGGGTAGGGTTAGGGTTAGGGTAGGGTTAGGGTTAGGGTTAGGGTAGGGTTAGGGTAGGGTTAGGGTTAGGGTAGGGTTAGG